>NC_053025.1:28802951-28816902 GCF_003073215.2 Triticum urartu
CGAATGGAAAACTTTGAGGGATTACATCGAGAGGTGGATCACGTTACATCACTCGGTGGAGAATGTGCCTGACCACCAAGCAGTTTGTGCCTTCAAGGAAGGCGTCAAGTACAGAGAACTGAATTTGAAATTCGGTCGAACCAGAGATATGTCCCTGAATCGGATGATGGAGATTGCCACCAAGTACGCTAATGGTGAAGATGAGGATCGACTCAGGAGTGGCAAGCTGAAGTCAGTCGCCCAAGAAACCAGAGGAAATTCCAATCGGAAACAGAAGCGGAAAGCTGAGCCAGCGGCTCCCGGGGAAGCCTTGGCTTTAACCCAAGGAAAGTTTAAAGGGAAACCTAAAGGACACTGGAACCCCAAAAAGGTTAAAGACCAGGACAGAAATGATGTGTTGGACTTACCATGTCTCGTCCACACAAAGAAAGATGAAGAGGGTAATTTCATTTTCCCGAAACACACCACTCGACAGTGTCGACTCTTGATCCAGCAGTTCCAGGGAAAGCAGCCCAAAGGTAAGGAAAAGGAGTCGGACAAGGTCGAGGACAAAGAAGACAGTGACGACGGATACCCTCAGGTCAATTCCACTCTGATGATTTTTGCCGATGTTGAAAGCAAAAGTCGACTGAAAGTTATTAACCGAGAGGTGAATATGGTCCTCCGGCGACACCAAGGAAATGGTCTCAGACTGCCATCACGTTCACCAGTCCGATCACCCAACGCATATTGCCACCTGGGAGGCAAGCTTTGGTGGTCGACCCAGTGGTTGAAGGCACTCGACTGACCAAAGTCTTGATGGATGGTGGCAGCGGTTTGGACATATTGTATGCTGAGACGTTGAAAGGGATGGGCATTCCGATGTCCAGACTCAGTGCCAGCAACATGAGTTTCCATGGAGTCATTCCTGGGAAGAAGGCTGAATCACTCGGCCAGATTGCTCTTGATGTGGTTTTTGGTGATTCCAAGAATTACCGCAAAGAGAAGTTGAAATTTGAAGTTGTAGACTTCCAGAGTGCCTACCACGCTATTTTGGGCAGGCCGGTTTATGCACGCTTCGTGGCCCGACCGTGTTATGTGTATCTCAAATTGAAGATGCCTGGCCCCAAAGGTGTGATCACTATTAGGGCAATTCGGAAGAAAGCGGAAGAATGTTTTCAAAAGGTTCGAAGATCGCCGATGCTCAGATGGCAGTGGTGGAGTTGCAGGATACAGAAGACTGCAGACCGAGTGATTTGTTGCGAGCCAAGAAGCCGCCTACAGTCAGCTTCAGTCGACTGGCGATACGAAGACAGCTCACATCCACCCGACGACCCAGCGCTGCTCCAACTCATATTCGACAACACTCGACTCCAAATAGGAAGAATGCTCATCGGTTCCTCCGATGAGAACTGGGACATTTTCGCATGGAAGCCTCTGACATGCCGGGTGTTCCAGGGAGCTGGTCAGGCACCGCTTAAGAGTCGACTCAAAAAGTAAAACCTGTCAAGAACATCTCCGACGGTCCGCGTCAGAAGAGAAAGGCCATGGCGAAGAGGTGGCTCGGCTCTTAGCGGCGGAGTTCATCCGAGAAATTCTACCCACTCCGAGTGGCTCGCCAATGTTGTCATGGTCACAAGAAGGACAAGTCACTTCGCATGTGCATTGACTTTAACATATCAATCGGGCCTGCCGAAAGATCATTTTCCTCTCCCCGCATCGACCAGATAGTCGACTCGACTGCGGGATGTGAGCGACTGTCTTTTTTAGACGCCTATTCCGGGTACCATCAGATCCGTCTGTATGGGCCTGACGAAATCAAAACAGCTTTCATCACTCCATTCGGGTGCTTCTGTTATGTTACCATGCCATTCGGCCTCAAGAATGCCGGAGCCACATTCATGAGGATGATTCAGAAGTGGTTTGCTCACCCAAATCAGTCAGAATGTGGAGGCGTAACATGGATGATATTGTGGTCAAAGTCACGGAAGGGTTCCGACTACTGACTGACTTGCTGGAAACTTTGGCCAACCAGAAGGTTGATATCAAGCTTAATCCATCAAATGCACATTCGGGTTCCTGGCGGAAGTTACTGGTTTTCTTCGTTTCCGAACGGGGAATCGACGCCATCCAGAAAAAGTCGGTACTATACTCCGAATGAAAAGTCTGTGCGAGTGCACGATGTTCAGAAGCTTACTGGTTGCTTGGCCGCCCTAAGTCGATTCATATCTCGTCTCGGAAAAGGCATTGCTCTTTACCGATTGATGAGAAGTGACAGTTCGAGTGGACTCTGAAGCTGACGCAGTTCGCAGAGCTCAAAGCTCTGCTCTCCACAGCCGTGCTTGCTGCCCCATCAGCAAGGAGCCTTTGCTACTTTACATTGCAGCAGGACAAGTCGTCAGTACGGTAACTTACGGTCGAGCGGGAAGAAGAAGGGAAAACCTTCAAGTTCAGCGCCAGTGTATTATATTTCTGAAGTCTTGACCATCGAAGCAAAGATATCTCATTATCAGAAGCTCGTATATGGGATTTATATGACTACAAAGAAAGTTGCCCACTACTTCTCTGGATCATTCATTACAGTAGTCAGCGAACGCTCCGTTGTCAGAGATCTTGCATACAGGGACAACTGTCGAGTGGCAAATGGCGATGAACTCCTCTCTATAGATATCAAGTTTGAGGCAAGAAAGCTATCAAGTCCAGGCAATCGCGGATTTCGTCGCCGAGTGGATTGAAACAGCAACTGCTGACTCAGGTTCTCGGAGCATTGGACCATGTTTTTCGACGGTTCCAAGATGCTAATGGTTCCGGCGCCGGAGTGGTGTTGGTCTCCCAGGAGGAGATAACTCAGATATGTTTTCAAATCCACTTTGATTCCTCTAACAACGAGGCAGAATACGAAGCATTTTTATATGGGTTGCGCATGGCATTTCACTCGGCGTCCGTCGCTCAATGTCTATGGACTCAGATTTGGTGGTTAATCAAGTGATGAAGGAATGGGACGTCAGAAGTCCAGCCATGACTGGTTATTGCAATGCAGTGAGAAAGCTGGAGAAGAAATTCGAGGGGTTAGAGCTTCATCACATACCCCGACTGAAAAATCAAGCAGCTGATGATCTGGCAAAAATAGGTTCCAAAAGAGAAGCCATTCCCAGCAATGTGTTTTTGGAACACATCCACACACCATCGGTCCAGGAGGATCCCTTCACTGAAGAGGCCCCGCAGCCAAAAAGCGCCACGGATCCGACAGAAGTTGAAGTTCCAGCTGTGGTCGACCTGATCATGGAAGTCTTGGTTATCACTCCCATATGGACAGAACCGTACATCGCGTACATCCTAAGGAAAGAACTCCCAGAAGACGAGAAGAGGCTCGACAGATCGTCCGTCGATCCAAGGCCTTTACAGTCATAAAGGGACAGTTATATAGAGAAAGCGCGACTGGGGTCGGCCAGAAGTGTATTACACCAGAAGAAGGTCAGATGATCCTTAACGATATCCACTCGGGGACCTGTGGTCATCATGCGTCCTCTCGGACCATTGTGGCTAAAGCATACCGAGCGGGGTTCTACTGGCCAAGAGCCAATGAGATGGCAAAGAGATAGTCGACAAATGTGAAGGATGTCAGTATTACTCCAATATGCCGCACAAGCCCGCGTCAGCCCTGAAAACCATTCACTCGTCTGGCCCTTCGCTGTTTGGGGTGGACATGGTTGGACCACTGAGAACAGGCAGGAGCGGCTTCACTCATGTGCTGGTAGCAGTCGACAAGTTCACCAAATGGATTGAAGCCAAGCCTATCAAGAATCTTGATGCTTGCACCGCTATCAGTTTCATCAGAGAGTTGATATTCAGATATGGAGTTCCACACAGCATCATCACCGACAACGGGTCAAACTTCGATTCCGACAAATTCAGGGCCTTTTGCGCCTCTCAGGGCACTCGAGTCGACTATGCTTCGGTCGCTCACCCCCAGTCGAATGGGCAAGCAGAAAGGGCGAACGGCCTAATTCTCAAAGGACTGAAACCCCGATTGATGCGCGATCTCAAGCACGCAGCAGGTGCATGGGTCGACGAGCTTCCATCAGTCCTTTGGGGATAGAGGACAACCCCGAATCGATCGACCGGAAGAACCCCATTCTTTCTGGTCTACGGAGCCGAGGCAGTCTTACCGAGTGACCTGCTTCACAACGCTCCCCGAGTCGAGCTCTACTCTGAAGATGAAGCAGAACAAGCCCGGCAGGACGCAGTCGACCTCCTAGAAGAAGAAAGAGAAATGGCCTTGATTCGATCGACCATCTATCAGCAAGACTTGCGTCGATTCCATGCCAGAAACGTGAAGAGCCGAGCCTTCCAAGAAGGAGACTTAGTCCTCCGAGTGGATCAGCAGAAACCACACAAGCTCGCTCCTACTTGGGAAGGCCCCTTCATAGTCACCAGAGTCCTCCACAATGGAGCATACCACCTCTACAATGTCGATCGCCAGATTGATGAGCCACGAGCCTGGAATGCGGAGCTACTCCGCCCCTTTTATACTTGAGTTATCATTCAGATAAGATGTAATAAGAAAAAACTCCTGTAGTTTATTTATCAAAGACAAGAGCATTATAATTTTCCCAGTGATTATTATTGTTTTTGTTTACGTAAGAAATCCCCCAGTGGGTGGCTTAGCTGCAAATCCGCTTCGCCTAAGTTATAAAAAATTTCCTACCGAGTGGCGAGCCAGCCTCCCACTCGGGTTAGCTGCGAATCCGTTTCGCCTAAGTTTGAAAAAAAATCCTACCGAGTGGAGAGCAGCCTCCCACTCGGGGGCTTAGCTGCAGTCCAGTACTCGCCTAAGTTCTCTCGCTTAGACTTAGCTGCAGTCAGGCACTCGCCTAAGTTTGAAAAATCCTACCGAGTGGAGAGCAGCCCTCCCACTCGGGGGCTTAGCTGCAGTCCAGTACTCGCCTAAGTTCTCTCGCTTGAGACTTAGCTGCAGGCACTCGCCTAAGTTTTGAAAAAATCCTACCCAGTGGAGAGCAGTCCTCCCACTCGGGGGCTTAGCTGCAGTCCAGTATTCTCCTAAGTTCTCTCACTTGAGGACTTAGCTGCAGTCAGGCACTCGCCTAAGTTTGAAAAAATCCTACCGAGTGGAGAGCAGTCCTCCCACTCGGGGGCTTAGCTGCAGTCCAGTACTCGCCTAAATTCTCTCACTTGAGGACTTAGCTACAGTCAAGCACTCGCCTAAGTTTGAAAAAATCCTACCAAGTGGAGAGCAGTCCTCCCACTCGGGGGCTTAGCTGTGGTCCAGTACTCGCCTAAATTCTCTCGCTTGAGGACTTAGCTGCAGTCAAGCACTCGCCTAAGTTTGAAAAAATCCTACCGAGTGGAGAGCAGTCCTCCACACTCGGGGGCTTAGCTGCGGTCCAGTACTCGCCTAAGTTCTCTCACTTGAGGACTTAGCTGCAGTCAGGCACTCGCCTAAGTTTGAAAAAATCCTACCGAGTGGAGAGCATCCCTCCCACTCGGGGGCTTAGCTGCAGTCCAGTACTCGCCTAAGTTTGAAAAACAAAAAATCCTACCGAGTGGAGAGCAGCCCTCCCACTCGGAGGCTTAGCTGCAGTCCAGTACTCGCCTAAGTTCTTCGCTTGAGGACTTAGCTGCAGTCAGGCACTCGCCTAAGTTTGAAAAATCCTACCGAGTGGAGAGCAGTCCTCCCACTCAGGGGCTTAGCTGCAGTCCGGCACTTGCCTAAGTTTTCTCGTTTGAAGACTTAGCTGCGGTCAGGTACTCGCCTAAGTATGAAACACATCCCGCTCTGCAATAACAAGCTGCAGATCGACGGCCACCTCCTCCTTGGAGAGCTTCACCACAAATACAACGTGCACTCCATCCCGCTCTGCAGTAACGAGGTGCAGATCGACTGCTACCTTCCCCTTCGGAGCCGCGCCACAAGTACAAAAAAGTTGTCTCGAAAGAAGAACTATTTCCACTTGACGGGGGATTCATAAAGATGTTCAACGATAAACCGAGTTCAGATAAATCCTAAAGGGTCCGGACCACAGGTCAAAGTTCTCAGGCATTCAGCCCGAAAGAGTTTAACGGTTACAAAAACCACTCGACATTCCGAGGCAAATTTAAGGTGGGGCATAAAAGTTTGTTCACTCCGTAGGAGGAGGGCTGGCAGGCTCGACAAACTCGTCCAGGTCGACGCCATCAACAATCCGAGTGGCGGCAGCAATGAAAGTCTCCATAAAAGTTCAGAAGTCGTGCTTGGGTGTTGGCGACCTTGATTGCGGCCAGCTTATCTTGTCGCACCTCCTTGCAGTGGACACGAACCAAAGACAGAGCCACATCAGCGCCACACCGAGCAGAAGACTCTTCCACTCCTGCACTCGGTCAGGGATTCCGTTAAGTCGAGTCATCAGAGACTCAAGATCGTTTTGGAGTGTGGCCTCTGGCCAAAGTTCTGGGTCGATCCGTGACATGGCGACCTTCAGTCGAGCCAAGTAGTCCACGGAACCGTCAATGCGAGATTCCACTCGGAGCAGATTCATGGCAGTTTCATCTTTCACGGGAGAGTTGATTGGATCCAAACCTAGTTCGATCCGCCCAGTCTCCTCTTCAAAGTTCTGGCAAAACTCTGCATTCACGATCCAAGGATAAGTCAATTTTCGTACACTGAGTCGACATAAAAAAAATCAGTCGGAACAGAATGTGCACCTTCAAGCTTGATGAACAACTTCTTGGCAAGACTTCTCAGATAGCTCTCCAGATCATCCCTCCTGCGAGCAATGCTTTCCATTTTCTCGCCCTGGACGAGATTCGCCTTCTTCCAGCGCGAGCACTCCTTGTTGGAGTCATTCAAAGCAGACTTCAGCCTGGTATTCTCTTCTTCCAACTGGCTGACCGAAGCCAGCTTCTGTTCGGCCAGAGTGACCCTATCGTCAGCTTCCTTTCGGGCAATAGCCAGATCCTGGTCCTTCTTTGCCAGAGCTTCTCTCAGCTTTTCTGCAAAGAAATGGTGCTTGATTCAGAAAGAGCAGAAGGGTACTCAAGCCCAAGGCAAACCAGTCGACAAACTCGTCTTACCATTGGCACCATCCTTAGCCTTTTGCAGCTCTGTCTTGGCCAGCTCCAAGTCAAGGTTCAGTTGGATCTGCTGTTTCTCCAAATCAGCAAAGCGAGCTCCCAAATCACAAGATTTTTGCAATCAAAGAGGAGAAGTTATTTTACAGCGAAAAACAACAAAGGCAATAAATACTAAGACTACGATTGACTGCCCGCAGTCCACCATAGTCTCGGGGACTACACCCAGTGGGTGCACTTTGCGTGCCCCCACCGGTTCTGATCCCACTCGACCAGCCCGCCGAAGTCGAGTCCAGGAAGTAAAAAAAGGCAGAAAGAGAGAAAGTAGAACTCAGACTACAATCGACTGCCAGCAGTCCACCGTAGTCTCGGGGACTACACCCAGTGGGTGCACTTTGCGTGCCCCCACCGGTTCTGATCCCACTCAACCAGACCGAGTGGAAGAGACAAACTACCAGTTTGGTTTATACATTCGAAAAAATGCAACGACTACAGTCGACTGCCAGCAGTCCACCGTAGTCTCGGGACTACACCCAGTGGTGCACTCAGCGCCCCCACCGGTTCAAAAATTTCAATCGACGCACCCAGTGGGTGTACAGATGCAAAGATTTCGGAAAGAGTCTTCAGATAACATATCCTAACAAAACAAGCAGGGACCAATTAACCTGAACATGCTTTGGAGGCGAGCTGAGTCGTAGCAGCCTGACTGGCGTCCCGCCCCATCCTCATCTTCTCCATCATGATGCCCGCCTGACGTATGCTTCCATGGGCAGCATTCACTTCGGTCCTCCGGACATGATGGGTCGCAAAAAGAAGTGGGTCGACGGGAGCCCGGGCAGTCAACAAAGAGGCAAGGCACTCGACAGTGCACAGCAAAGGTAAACAGACCCCGATTGGTCACCAGTGTCCTGAACGACTGTTCCGTCCTTGCGTCGACTGTGGCGCCTCGCTTGTAGGAGCCTGCCTATTTTTCCTCGTCAAAGGCCTCTCGGGACTTTCATCATCATCAGGGAGATCAATAACGTGGAGCTATGGCAAAGTTCAATCCGTCAAAATCACATCACCAATGCACGTTGCAGTTGAATCGACCAAAATAAAGACAGTATGGCAGAGTCATACCCAGTTGACGTGACCGCATCCTCCATCACTCATCATCATCCCTTAAAGCTGAGCCTAGAAAGTGGCAGCGCTGGCAGTTCAAAGTTCGTCCGGTTAAAACAAGAAAAAAAACGGCGCTGAGCCGTCGAGTGTATACAGAGGAAGACACTACGCAGAAGCGACAGGGATGTCAAATCTTAATCTTCGGGCAACGCCTTCCGGATTTTAGCTCCGCAACCTTGTGGTTCTTGGGTGCTTTCTCGGGGGTGTGAAGAGATCCAGATGCTTCAAAAGATTGACAGCTTGAGCAGTCGCCTTTTCACGGACGCTCGGGTCGTTCTTGGCAATTGGATCGCCTCTCCCTGCGAGGAGGCGACTCGATCTTCTTCGTCGCTCGAGTCTTCGCTTTCTCCATCCTCTTCACCATCAGAAGTCCACTCGCCACTGTCGCCGCCGCTCGCCTCGCCTTCCAAGTCTTGCCCTTGCTCTCCATTGGGCATCGAGTACATTTCAATGAGGGCCTGAAAAAATAACAATCAGAAGACATTCAGTCAACCACAAACGGGACATCACATGGAGAGTCGGAAAGTTACTTACAGAAACATACCTGCTCCGGCTGACGCGAGTTGTCGAATGGAGTCACCCTCCTGGATCCCCGAGGGTTGTCTTTGTTGCCAGTGATTCCTCTCAACCAGCTCTCCAATGTATCCTCACTGACCTCCTCCAGGTGGATCCGAGTGGTATCTTCGAGCCTAGAATACATCCACATCGGATGATCGCGTGCCTGAAGGGGTTGGATGCGTCGACCGAGAAAGACCTCTAGCAGATCCATCCCGGTCACTCCGTTGCGGACGAGCTGGACGACCCGTTCGACCAGCTCCTTGACCTGCGCCTTCTCTTATGGAACTATCTTCAGGGGAGCAGGCTTCTCCACTCGAGCCAAGGAGAAAGGAGGAAGCCCAGTCGACTGGCCAGGGGTCAGCTGATCCTTGCGGTAAAACCAAGTCGACTGCCAGCCCCGGACCGAGTCAGGAAGGATGATCGCTGGGAAAGTACTTTTTCTCCTCATCTGGATCCTAGACCACCGCACATCTGGATCACCCGAGTCCTCTCGTCACTCTACTTGGTCTTTTTGACCGACTGGGAACGGCAAGTGAAGGTATGTTTGAAGAGCCCCCGGTGCGGTCGACAGCCCAAGAAGTTTTCGCACATAGACACGAAAGCGGCCAGATAGACTATGGTATTTGGAGTAAAATGGTGGAGCTGAGCCCCAAAGAAGTTCAAAAAACCCCGGAAGAAAGGGTGGGGAGGCAGCGAGAACCCACGATCTATGTGAGTTGCTAAGAGGACGCACTCACCCTCTCTGGGCTGCGGCTCAGTTTCGTCTCTCGGGAGCCGAGCCGACTTGTGGGGGATAAATCCCCCTTCCACCAGGTCGTCAAGGTCGTCCTGCGTGATTGCCGAGCGGATCCAGTCGCCCTGGATCCAGCCCGTCGGCAGGCCGGACCTCGACGAGGATCCGCCCCGGTTGGTCCGCTTGCCCTTCGCCTTCGCGGTTGCCTTCTTCGCACGTTCCAGCGCCGCCGTCTTGTCCTTTCCCATGGTGGCAGTTCGAGCTCGAGCGGAGATCCAGCGACGAGACGGGAGCAAGGGTGGCGGAGAAATCGGGAGAAAATAGAGAGAGAATGGTGGCGTGTGGAACAGAGCCCTGGCCCAACGCCTTATATGAGGCTGCTTCCGAGTGGCTAACTGGTAGGCCCAGACGGCCCTGCCAAATCTCGTGGCGATCGCGCGCACGATACATGGCGAAAAAGGTGGCGCGGGGATCGAGGAGGCTCCGCGCTATCCCATCCGTTTACTGCGGCCTCTCCTGTCCCGCGCGCTACCCGAAATTTGGATCCCACGAAATCCGCGGGCAGCAGAACAACTCGTCGGACCGAAGATCTCCTCCGCACCGTCACTCAGAACTCTTCAAGTATAAGAACTCACTCGACAAAACCTAAGAATGGATCAAGGCGACTGGAAAGAAAGTTGTTGTCATCACTCTGGTCCATTGATCCGAAACAAGGTATGCTCACGACATGAAAAATGAGTCGGAGATGTGCTCAAACCCTTTCCCACTCAAACCTCGGTCCATTCGGGGGCTAATGATGAAGCTATATACCTATGGTAGGGTCATGGACCTGTCCAAACTGACCTACCCAAGGACACCTCCAGAAGAAATCACATTTCAATCGACTTGGCGGTGTTTCACTCGACGGACTCGAAGACACTCGACCAAGAAGCAACCACTCGACCAAGATCCAACCACCCGATGGCCAGGAGACCTAAAGTCACTCCGCACGCTAACAGTAGGTCATTAAGTAGCTTTTATGGTCATCATAGCACTTTATTAGGGGCGTTACCAGTAAACGCCCGACCTTAATGTACTTAAAACCCTGCATAACTGAGGGCCGGAGGGGTCTGGCGGACTCTATATAAGCCACCCCCTCCTCAGTGTAAAGGGTTCGCACCCCTGTAATTCATACTCTCCTAATCCAGTCGACCGCCTCCGGGCTCCGAGACGTAGGGCTATTACTTCCTCCAAGAAGGGCCCGAACTCGTAAACCTTGTGTTCTTACAACTTCTCCATAGCTAAGATCTTGCCTCTCCATACTTACCCCCCTACACTACTGTCAGATTGGGAACCACGACCCCTCCAGCTGCTGATGAGGCACCACCGGTTCAGATGCCGGCCGCTGAAGTAGCGGGGGGAGACCCAGCTGCAGCACATGCTCAACAGACCAACTAGGTGGAACAGACTGCTAAGCAGTCTGATTCTTCGGAACCGCCTGCTAAGCAGTCTGTAGGTCCAGAACCGAATGCTCATCAGTCCATCGGTCTGCAGGCGCGTGATCAGCATACCAATGCGTTAGCAATTCCTGCTCAGCAAACCAACACGTTGGCACGGCCTCCTCAGCACACCGACAAGTTGGCACCACCTTCGCAGAAACTCGACATAGCTTCAACGCATGGTCAACAGTCCAATGCCTCTGCTCCTACTGCCCAGCAGTCCGTCACAACAGCACCGCGAGCTCAGCGGTCCGGCATAGATAAACCATCTGCTAAGCAGTCCGTCCAAGCTTCACCGTCTACTCGGCAGTCTACCGTGCAGGCAACCAGACGTTCTGCGAGAAATGCTTCAAGTACCAAGAAGGAAGTGGCCAAAAAGGCTACACCCACGACCACGAGGAAACGCGGCGGGAGAGTGAAGAGGAAAGAGAACGATTGCCTCTTACTTAAAGCATTCATCACCCAGAACTAAATTAACAACAGCTTGTTCGAATGGGGGAGTAATATTATTTCTGACACCATGGGTGATGAAGAAGTACATTTGTTGCTTGCTAAAAATAAAGCAGGTGTACTTGAAGCACGCAATTACATCCATGGCCAGCCATTTCTTGTTGGCGAATACTTTGATGAGTGCAGCTCCAGTTGCCGCGAGTTACATGAATATTGCATGGATCAAATGTCAGAAGGTCATCACCATTTGCTAGTCCACTACAACAGAGATCATTTCCGACACGATACTGGTTCCATCATTGTGAGTTTCGAGGACTTACATCTCTTCTTCAACTTCAACGTGCTCGATGCAACTCTTGTTAGATGGTGATTTTGTAAGTACTTAACAAACTCTAATCAACTTCTCCATACAAGGTTGTAAATGATAAACAGCTAACTGCATTTTATTCCTCTCAGGGGATTGAACGCGCAAAGAAGACAAAGTGAGAGTGTGTATTTCACAGATCCTGCATTAGCAAATGGCACAACATTACATGAAAAGTGCCGACGGGACTGGGCCGTTAACACGGTCGTCCATATCTTCGAAAACACGTCCCATGCAGAATCATTTCTCTGGCCATATCATGAACGGTAAGTCAAGTAAACAACCACGCATACACTGATTGTCTTTCAGGTTTCGACATCATTCGTAAGTTCATGGCTTTCTTAATATGTAGCAATCACTGGATATTGGTATTCATTGTTCCAAACAAGAACACAGTTTACTACATCGATTCTCTCAGAGCATCAACAAACGCTCATGATCTGATGCATCTTCAGCAATTCTTGGATAGGTATTGAATTCTATGATGTTGAAATTAATTTGCATTCATATCTGGTTCAGTAATTGATGTTGTCAAAATTCATCATCATTTGTAGTGTGCTCGCATTGTGGGAAACTAAAACAGGGAACCTGTTTAAGAGGACACTACCTCTGCAGCACAAGATCGTTTCTCTGGTAACACACCGAAATCCATTATTTTCGGAAAATTTATCCAACAGTCTACAAATACCTTTCCTTATGCTAGTCAAATGCTTAAGCTTCTAAATAAACCTATTTCTATTTTGTCCAAAGAAAAAATAATACATCTAACACTAGTTAGGTTGTTCCTAACAGGACAAGTACATGACTAATTTTGTACAAAAAATTTCAGTGTCCTCAGCAAGAAGCAGGGACCAACCTTTGTGGATACTATGTTTGCAGACACATGATCTCCATCTGCAAATCTGCTGATAGTTGTGACGATCCTCGCAAATCAGTACTAGTAAGTCTATCTTAATTAATATCTTCTACTCCACTCATATGGCACATTCTGATCTTAAAAATACTGCAGCTCATCTTAAAACCGAGGACCCCTGAACCGCTCCCGGCTGGTGAATTGCTGATGGTTCGGAGATTTATCAGCGACTTCTTCCTGGATCACTACATCAATCCCACTGGTGATAATGAAGATTTCAGCATTGTTCTCCTGAAACATTGAGTAAGAGTTAGCCGCTAAACATATAACACATGGATCCATTGTTTTCCATCTGATGAGGTCTTCGTATTTCGTACACTATGATTAATTATGTAATGCATATATGTGTGGACAAATCATTGGAATTTAGCTACCATATGTTCAATTGCAATTGTTGCGAAATCTGATGAATGTTCTTCCATGTGGACACTATTTGTTCAATTGAATATTGTGGCGAATTTTTTTTGCGTGCCGATTCAAAATGGGATATTTTTGTTTATTTGTTCAATTGAATATTGTGGCGAATTTGCTTTTTGCGTGCCGATTCAAAATGGGATATTTTTGTTTTAACCTGGCAATTGCTCCGCACACGGTTCAACTAAATGAGTGTGTGCGATCCACATCGGAAAGCAACATGTCAATCGTAGCGGAACCGTCGGTGATACACAGCAGAACGCAAACGATTTGCAGCGCTACTACGTGTGTAGGTTCTCCGGAACCTGTTTGTGATATCGCGTTAAAAGTACGCTAAGAACTGGGAGTAAACCGTGCCCAATGCAAAATACAATCCCAGTCATATTTTTTAGGAAACGTGTGGGATCCCAAACGAAAAGCACACTTCACTCTTGCGGCAACCGTCGGTGATACCTAACAAATTACAAATGGTATGCAGCACTTGTATGTGTGCGAAGGGGCTCCTGAACCATTTGTGATAGAACATTATCGCAGACGGTAATTGTTGAAAAACGTGTGCGATGGAGTCTAGCATGGCAGACGGGTTACGCAGAAAACTCGTGTGCGATAGGGCACAAATCGCACACAATTCATATGTTGGCCTGTGTGCCTTACATACTGTTTCCCAAACGGTTCGTTACAACAGACCGTATGGTTTCACCGCATCATTAGAAACGCTTAATCACCGATACCACACGTGCGAAAGAATTTAGTGTGTGTTGCATCGCACACGATTACATTTTGGAAGGCCTCTGGATCACTGTTCCATATCCCCGACGGTTTCTGGGTCATGT
>NC_053025.1:28817902-28884027 GCF_003073215.2 Triticum urartu
AAGCTTGCTAGAATCAAAGTCAAGAGGCTCGTCAAACCAACTAAATGAAGTCTTATTACAATAACTAAAATAAGCTAGTACATAAGCCGCTTGATTACAAGAACGTACCGTATGTACCTTCACAATCTTCATAAGAGGAAGACAAGTTGTCCTTCACGTCCCTGCAGTATCTCGTTATACGGAAAAGGGTCTAGTATACGAGTTGGAAATTTTACAGGGATACAACAAGTTGGCCTTCACTGCTTCACCGATTTTAAAAGTTGGAAATTGTAGGTGGAAGTTACAGTTTTGAGAGAAGTAAAACTTTCGTCATAAAATGAGTGAGGGCATTAACGGATTTTCGAGCTGGTGGAAGTTCATTTTCAAGTGCAAATGCTATACTTGTTCATGGAGTCCTGTCCTGGCTTGTATGCGACCGGAAATGGGGGCTGATCGTTAATAAAGTTAAAAGTCTGGATCAGGATTGTTTCATTGAGCACGTGGGGAGATAAAAGGACTAATCATACAACCATTGCAGTACTTAATCATTGCGGTTCATCTCCCATCAACGATCCGGCTCATCCCTAGGCCGTCTCGCCCATCATCATCATCAGCATCATCATCATCATCCTGACGCATCATGGATTGCAATCCCCCTAATTGTAGCAGACACTAACAGGGATCTGGTGAATTATTGATCCTACACCGTCAGCACAGGATCCGTTCGGTTGCCAAGAGGGAGATACTAATTGGGAGCACAAGGGACAAACACCCGCCTCCTTTTATTAATTCAATCCAACATGGGCGTGTTGTTTTTTCAAATAAACATCAACTTTATTGATTTGAGATAATTGTTACATCGTCAATCAGTAAACATACAATGTCCCTCATAGGCTCCTCAAACCAGTCCTTCGTGACTGAAAATTTCACTAGCCTAGCAAGTTCATAAGCCACCTTATTTGCTTCCCTATTACAATGTTCAAACGTAACAACAGGAAAATCACAAGCTATAAAATAGCAGTCATCAAACATTGCTGCCGCTGGTCCCACCGAATGTTCTCCATTCTTCATTATTTCAATCACCTTCATATTGTCAGAGGTAATAACAAGACGATTGCACACCGCCTTTTGTGCTAGAAATAGGCCAAACCTTAGAACCAACGCTTCTGTTGTTAATACATCGGCACACCAATCAATTCTCCAGTTTCCTCCAATTTTATTAATTCAATCCAACATGTAAGAATATTAATATGGCCAATGTAAATAATAGTTTGATTTTAGTGAAGAGTTCTAGTATGATGGTTACTAGAAATACTAGATTAAAGTCTAGGTTTTAATTCCCTCTTTTTTTCCTCTGTTAGTCTTCACAAATTAGAGCGTATGTGTCTGTGTGTCAAAGTCGCATGCCTTGTGCATGTACGTGTGTTAGTGCTGGGCATGTACAATGGTTCTATCTTATCAATGCCATGTAGGATAAATGATGAGGTGGAAGAGAGATAAATCATAAGAAAAGGCTTGTCTTCTCTTATTTAAGAGAAGACAAGAGATGATCTCTTAGCACAATTTGTCTCACCACATTTTTAGAAATAGCTAGTTATTTAAGATAAGGCTAAGATATGACCCATCGTAGACATATTTTTTTATCTTCTCTAAATTACATGCAAGACTTAAGATAAGATTATCTTATCAACTATTATACATGCCTTAATGCATGGATTGGCTGGTTAGTTTAGCCAATCAAATTCCAGTGCATGGATCGGCAACAATGTTACTAGTGCACGTGTGTGTTTGCCCGGACACTAGCAGATGGACGCATGCATGCGTGTGGCCGTGTGGGAGAGACGCACCACTTCGGCAGCGTCGGCAGCAGCGAAGCGACACAACTGCAGTCTGCAGAAGGTACCTTTTTGCTATCGGTGGTTCTTGCCGTTCTATCCGTGGAAGCGCTGCCGTTTTAGACGACACAAGAAAGAATACCTATACACACATGCTGAAACGTTTGGTTCTTTACCCATTGGAGGAACTTGTGAAGTAAAGAGACAGAGAAAAGAAGAACGTTCGACGATGACGGAATCGACTTCGAAGGTCTAAGGTACACTCGGATCAATGAATAGAAAATCTCTCATATGTTTTGTTAAATCATTTGTATTGAAGATCTTCCGCACTCAAAGAAATTTTGCTTACATAGGCATGTTGGTTGATCGAGTGTTTGAGATGCGGTGACCAAGAGTTTTAGCTGATCTGGTACGTGGTTGCTGTTGCTGGTAATTATAGGCAGTGTTGGGCACACTGCACTGCCAAAACAACATCTTTGTACCACCCCGATCCAAATTGAAGGCGTACAGTCTGCGCTCTATCTAAAATACTACTCCCTCCCTCCTATAATATAAGAGTATTTTTGCCACCAAGCCTTGCAAGCGTACACGAGAGCACGACCATGATAAGCACCGCACACGGCACCACGTGAAACGCTCGCTAATCCACAGCGGGGCCACACTAAATTATAGTATGATCCCGGCAAGGTTGGCAGCTCAGCTGCCGGGTTGCGATTCGATTCAAATTGCGATGCGCACGGCTAATTGTCTGTCTAGTGTTTATTCACGCTCAACACGATGCGAAAGATGATGATCGTCCGAAAACTGGTTATTCCTCACCTTTTGGGGTCCGTCTTGACGTTCATGGTTGCGTTATGCCCATTTCATCATTCTTGACAAATAGGGGTAGGCCTTCTGCTGACACTTCATACGAACAGCACGGCCTTTGATTGGAACCTTGAGCAAGTGTGAAGTCATCATTCATTCCTACGCGAAACTCATCTCTCTTTTTGCACTGCTTTGTCAATGTTGAAGCTATGTGCTAGTCTACTTTGCATTTCAAAAAAGAAAATTAGTCTACTTTGCTCCCCGGAGTCGGCGGGCTGATCGTTATAAGGCCGTATCAGGATTGTTTCATTAGAAACATGTGGGGGGGCGTAAAGGACAAATCATACAACTATTGCAGAGCTTAATCATCGCGGTTGATCTCCCATCAACAATCAAGCTCACTTTTTCCAAAAAGAAAAAATAATAAAAAACACCTCCCACCGGCATCATCATCATCATCATCATCATCATCATCATCATCATCATCATCATCATCATCATCGTCATCGCGCATTATGAATTGCAATCCATCTTAGCAAACAGGGATTTTGGTGAGTT
Organism: Triticum urartu; assembly: GCF_003073215.2. Taxonomy (NCBI): domain Eukaryota; kingdom Viridiplantae; phylum Streptophyta; class Magnoliopsida; order Poales; family Poaceae; genus Triticum; species Triticum urartu. The sequence continues at coordinate 28,821,082 of NC_053025.1, forward strand.
ATTGATCCTACACTGTCAGCACAGGATCTGCTTGGCTGCCAAGAGGGCGATAATTACTTAATTAGGAGCACAAGAGACAGCAGAACACACCTCCTTTTAAATTCAATTCATGGGCACGTTCGCTGATCCGGTGATTGTGGTGTGCCGACCAAGAGCTTCTAAACAGTGTTGGCCACAACTCCACTGCCTCTTGCTGAACTGGACACCCGGACAACTGAAAGCCTCACGGCTCAGACTAGTCTGACAACACCTTGTAAGTTGTACCAACCAGATCCAGATTCTTCTCATCATACTCCAAGTGCCCAGCATGGGCATGGCATCTCTTCTACTAACCAAAAAAAAGGAGCATTCCAGCTGAGTTTGTTCTTCAAGTGGCTCTTCACTGTCAACTACTACTCTCGCTCTCTCCTCCTGCAGAAGTTACTCCAAGGTGTGCGTTGATTTGATTTATTACTACCTGACAAGCTCGTATATGTTCCCCATTTCCACATGGCAAGGAAATGTATGTTACACATGTCAGTTGCTCTCGAGATCCTGTGTTGCTCGTGGCGGATCTCGGGCACGCGGTCGTGGGGTTGTCCTCTCCGGTGGAAGGCTGGGGAGTGCTGCAGATGGTGGCAGCTCGTTGCCGGGAGCTTGGCTGGGCGTGGTGGTGCCGTGTGCTTGCTGGCCTCGGCTCAGCTCGGATCTGGCAGGCCCGGTGTGGGATGGGTTGTATCCGTCTGGATCTGGCCCGAGGCGGTGGGGGTTGGATGCGGTGGACCAGCTGGCTTGGTATGTGCGTGGAAGACGATGACAGGCGAAAGTCTGCCTCCGACTATGATCGGAGCCGGCAGCAGCGGCGTCCCCGGGCGTCGCATCCTTCTTGAAGGTGCTGCTGTGGTGAAGTGCTCCTCTCCCTTACCGTCCCCTGCCCGAGGGAAACCTCAGATCCGTGCTCTACCAGATTGGATGATGGCGGTGCATTGCGTCGTTTCCTTCTTGAGGGCATCATTTTTGGAATAGGGATCAGCCGGAGATACCAATGGTGGTGGTGGTGAAGCGACTGACTTGGAGTCGATGGTAGTTGTTTGATGGTGTTCTTTGAGGTTTGGTGGCGGTGCCTTCAGCACCGCAAGGCGGCCATTTGTTTCCCCCTCGTGTTAGGTGTCTTGCAATGCTTGCTCAAGACGCTTGCTCAAGACCCTCCCATGGTGGCTGATGTGTTGCGGCGAGCGTCGTGCCCTCGGTGATGATGCAAATTAACAATTAGCATGGTTCATCTTTGCTCTTTGATGGTGTAAAGTGCCTCCCCAATTTGCTAATCGTTCCGATCTTCCGCTGCGGGGCTCCCAGTCAAGGTTCGTGTTTTACACTCGTTAATTGTGGATGCTCCTGAGTTGTGCCGTGGGGCTCGGTATGCACGCAATGCGGTGCGTTAGGTTGCTCGCAAAGTCTAGGTATTGTGATCCCTTACAACACCCCACATCTACTTGCCGTCTCTCGTGGTGTTGTTCTTTCTGCATGCTAGCTAGGTCGTTCCATCTTCTGGGCGTCAATTTTTCTTCTTTTTCTGTAACATTGTTACTTGTACGGTTTTCGGTCCGGTTTCCCTCATAAACGGGGTCAGCTTGTTTAGGTTTTCAACCCAATTTTCTTTATAAACTGGATCCAGCCAAAGCTAAGAGGAGACTCTTGGCTTTGGCAGCTTTTTGAGCAATATATTTAGATGGGGAGCCTCTCCCCCGGTGACCGTTCAAAAAAAAAACATGTCAGTTGCACTTGCGCAACCCGTTAGCTCAGCCAGCTCCTCAAGTCAAAATTTGACTGCTCCTCCACTGATCAGTGAACATGGCCAACCGATGCATGCAATTATTTTATTACGAGTTGATCACAATAGCAATCATGCTTTATGCTGACAAAGTTTCAATGGAAACACATAGTCCCTCTTTTTTTTTATTTACTCCGCATATTAGTTTTGGTTAAAGTCAAATTTTATAAATGTTGACAAAGTTTATAGACAAATATATTAACATATACAATAAAAAATCAATTACATTAGATTCATTATTGATACTTTCACATTATATAGATTTGTTATTGTAAATGTTTGTATTTTTTTCTATAAACTTAGTCAAACCTTATAAAATTTGAGTTTAGTCAAATCTAATATGCAGAGTGAATAAAAGTGAAGCGAGTATGCTTTATTTATGGGCAAATGGAGGGTGAGGATTAACAGTTTAAGACCAGGATCGAACAATTGCTGACACAAGCTCACACACACACTGCACCAGTCTCTCGACACGTTCCCGTACGTGGCGAACGAGTCGCACTCTCTTTATTCGGACGCACACGCGCTGTGGTTGGCGTCAGACGAGACGAAGCTCCGATGTACCATGCTCAGATGGAGATGCTGTTGGGGATGCCCTTGGCGGTGAGGCCGGCGGCGGCACCCTTATGGTCGGAGGTGTTGGGGTAGAGCAGCATGTAGGGGAACTTGGCCGGGCCGTTGCGGTTCAAGAGCTGCGGGTCGTGGTTCATGCCCACCACCTTGCTCTCGATCTCCACCAGCCGCTCGCTGAAGCGCTTGAACACCTCCAGGGCCTTGGGGTCGGAGGTCCACTCCGGCGTGTCGCGCTGCCCCAGGTAGAGCTCGTCGGAGGAGTGCTTCGACAGCACCTCCAGCAGCGAGATGCCGATGATGGTCTGGATCTGGCTCGTGATGGTGTGGATGAAGGCCCGCTCCGGGTCGCGCTCCAGCTCCGCGTACTCCTTCGTCCCGGGCTCCGGCATGCGGCGCCGGCTCACCGTCGGCCGGTTTGGGAGGAACCCCGCGTACGGGTACTGCCCGAAGTTGACCGCCGCGTGCAGCGCCGACCCGATCCAGATGATGGTGGTGCACGCCTTGGCCAGCTCGCCCACGTCCTGCATCCTCGGCCACCACGGCGCGTCCTTGAGGTCGCCGTGCCCGACCTCCCGCGCCTCCTTCCACCACGCCTGCAGCTCCACGTCGCCCTGGAGCACGCCGTCGTTGGGGTAGTAGATGGCCAGGTACTCGCTCACGTACTCCTCGATGGCGTGCCAGATCGCCAGCCCGTCCGCCGCGTACGGGTAGTCCGACACCAGCAGCCGCACCTTGTACGGGCTCGAAGGGTCCTCCACCGCCATGCCCCTCTTGATGAGATCGTCGGGCAGGCCCTGCTCGGTGAACTTCCAGTCCTTGTACACCACGGACGACATCCCCAGCGCGAACTTGCCCGGGAACACCGTCATCTCGAAGATGCCGCCGGCGTTGATGAGCGTCTGCCGCGCCAGCGCGTTGATGGTCATGGTGTCGCGGTAGTGCGGGCTCAGCAGCTTGTGCACCGGGTGCGTCACGCTGAGGTGCCGGTTCGTCGAGATCACGAACGGCTCCATCACCGCGTGAGTGTTCAGCCTGCATGCACGTTCCAATCGTACTACATCAGTTGTGCATCTACTGAGTACTGACTGGATACCACCGGGTCAGTGTCGCCATTGTTTGGGGTCACTCCATGCTGTACGTACCAGTGGCTGACGAGCTGGTGCCACCCGGAGTCATTGACGGCGACGTAGGCCTTGGCGAACTCCCACACCCAGCCTTGGACGGAGCCGCTCGGCACCGGCGTGTACACCTTGCTCTTGGCGATGGTCAGGCCGTCCTGGATGATAGGCTCGCTGAGCTCGATGGCGAGCGGCGTGAGCCTGCCGTCGCCGCGGAGGAAGAAGAGGGTCCTGGTGGCGTAGATGAAGTTGCCGGGCAGGTTGTTGACGTCGATCAGGAACGGCATGAACCGGTCGTGGTGATCAAGGATGTAGAGCCTGTTGCTTTCCAGCGCCTGCATGCAAACAAGTTGCAACATGCCAAAATTAGTTACACCTGCTCCCATCAAATCACAGTGGATCGCGATGGGTTGGCCGACTCGATCGTGTTTATTATTACCTGCTGGACGGTGAGGCCCTCGAGGTTCTTCTCGATGTGCGCCGCCGTGATGGTGCTCGTGTGGTCACCGAACTTGCTAGGGTCAAGGCTACTTTTTGGCGGGAACTCCTGCGTGCATGCCGACCCAACGCAAATTAAAGATTTGCACGCTCTCCCCATCGACAGCATAGTACATATTCAACACATAATAACTGTTGACTCACCGTGAGACGCGTGATCATGACGGGGTTGACGCCGGCGAGCACCTCCCGGGCGAACTCCTCGTCGGTCCTCCACGCCTGCTGGTCCGCCTGGATGATGTGGGGGACGGGGAGCTTGAGCAGCGAGTCGCCGCCGACGGGGAGGAGGTCCTTGACGAGCTGGAGCGGGAACTGCCTGCGCAGCTCCTCCAGGGCGGGCACCATGGGCAGCTTGATGCCGCCCTCGTAGAGGTTGATGATGTCCTGGAAGGAGTCGAACTCGCCGGGGGTGGTGTCGACGTAGGTGCGCACCGCCGGCAGGATGCCCTGCGTGATGGCCTTGATGGAGTAGCCCAGGAAGTCGGACGTCTTGAGGTGGCCGAACTTCTCGTCCCGCGGCACGTAGATCTGCTCCAGCAGCGACAGCCGGCTCTCCAGGCTCGGGTCCTTGGCGTCGGGCTTGCGGCCCGTGCGGCCCCGGCGCGGGTAGGGGTGGTCGGCGCTGCCGCCGAGGACCGGGCGGCCCTCGCCGAGGTCGTTGTAGACGTCGTAGCGGTAGACGCGGTCGTGCTCCTGGTAGGGGCCCTGCCGGTCGTCGCCCCGCAGGTTCCGGAGCTCGTCGTCGCGGTACGGCTTCAGCGCCGCCGGCATCTGGCTCGGCAGGTACGTCTGTACGCGTGTACACAAACCAAAACATTGTCATTCACATGAGCACTGAACCTGCACCTGCACCTGCACCTGCAGGAAGCCGATCGATGGCCTGCTCATAACAAAAGAAAACTCCCGTACGTACGTATGTTGCTAGCTAGTACTCCTACTTGAATAAGACGATTTTGCTTTGCCAACTAGCTAGAGCAGTAATCGCCTTTTCTTTCAGGTGTTTTATCTCGCTGTTTCGGTAAAGTAAACCGGATTGAGTGCTACATCTCTTTTCAAAAGTTTCTTCTGGGGTCGGCCACCCATGTAACGATCGAGGTCGTCTCAGGTCGTGGAGGTGGAGCCATGGGTTCGTGTGAGCTCACGTACCTACTCCCTCATTCCATATTACTCGTCGCTGATTTAGCAGCGACGAGTAATATGGAACGGAGAGAGTACGTGTCTGCCAGCAGCAGGTCGCGCACTTGGTCAGTCAAGTGCAACAGTTTTCCTCACCTACCAGCGTGCCACGGTGCCAGTTTCATTCAATCTTGTGCTGCACCTAGCCATACTATCTTTTCTACCAACACGGAATAAATTCTGCACCCACTAATCTTATCTTATCTCAAAGAAGACTTAATGACCATGAACGACGAAGCCGGCCGGTGAAAAGGAAAGGAGAGGAGAGGCAAAAGGATCACTCACGTCGTTGGCGAAGAAGACGCGGCTGTAGGTGTAGCTGGCGGCGGGGTAGACCCAGGAGTTGGCGACGAAGGAGAGGCTGCCGCGGCCGGGGACGTCGTGGAGGGTGACGGTCTTGAGCAGGAACTCGGAGCTGTGGTAGTTGTTGACGATGATGGCGCCCGGCACCCCGAGCTTCTCCACCTCCCAGTCGAAGGTGAGGCCGAACTTGGACTCCCCCGTCGTCAGCGACGGCAGGCTCGTCACCCACTGCTCCAGCTCCGCCTCCGCGCCCACCTTGCCGCGCCCGCCGTTGTCTGCACGCACGTATTATCAGATTCTCACATGCTTAGTTCATCACTACGTGTCACTCTGCCGCCCGGCTATTACTATTACTTTGATTATTGAGAGAGATATTAGTTTACTCCTACTTCTCCGTTCAACGCTACTATTGTTGAGTAGTGTAGTATGTCTTTGTGCTTTACTACTTGAGATTGTGCTTTTGACGTGTCCTTGCTTGTTCTATTACTTTGTCCGGAGCATCAAGCTCGGGCGCAAGCACTACTTGATGATGTTGTCTCTTCTTTCCATGCCATGCCCATGCTCAGCTAAAGCTAAAGACGACCGACCAAGCTAGGCTATCTTTCTTTAGCCGATCGAGATACATCCATCCATCCATCCATCCATGGCCGCCGGCCCACACGAAAGAAATCCTATCTACTGAGGAGAGGAGGAGGAGGAGGAGGAGCAAGATGAGAAGGGCGGAGTGCTTACCGTGGTCGACGAGGGTGGAGCTGATAAGCTGGCAGGTGACGCCCTTGCCGAGGAAGTCGCCGATGCCGTCCATGATGGTGGCGCCGAAGTCGGTGAGGTCCAGCACGTTCTTCCTCATCAGCACCACCGTGCCCTTGAGCCGCGCGCTCTTGTTCGCGCCGGTCAGGCTGTCGATCAGCCCTCCCAGAATCATCCTGGCCTCCTTCTCGCTTTCACTGCTCCAATGGCACTTGTACTGCTTTCCGTTGGAGAGCTGTGCGGAGGAAGACGGGTGTGTGAGGAGGTCGCCGCGCGGGCCGGGCGTTTTATAGGCTGGAGAAGGCACGGCGAGAGCACGCGCGCGTACCACGGGTGTGCGTGCTGCCGTGCCGTGACAGCCCGGCCGCCTGGCCTGACCTAGTGACCTGACCTGACTGTTACGTGAATGGCGTGGGAGATATCCGCGCTCGCTGGTTGCGATGGCCCCGTCGTCATTTTCTTCTGCGCGCGGCGCGTAGCGGCTGGCTCGATCGGATCGGACTACCCGCAGCGCCAGCGCCGGACGGCGACGTGCCCGCCTCGTGGTCCGCATGGCCGCCGGGGCATCGCGTCGCTGCGACGAGGACATGTGTATTTTATGCGTCCGGTGCATTCGGCGGCCGCACGTACACGTTTGCAATAATTCATGCGGACCGAGAGAGAGGGGGTGGGGCGACGACGCGTCGGTCGTGTGAATACTTGGCCGAGCGGTGCGTGCATGGGGCTGAAACAATGTTTTGTATGGTTTCTAACCGTACAAAAGCACTAGGCCAACAGCTACTGTATCTATTTCTTTTTCTTTTTTGCGGGAATGACACTACTGTATCTATCTGCACCATACTACATACTCCCTCCGTTCCTAAATATTTGTCTTTCTAGAAATTTTAAATGACTACTACATACGTATCTATGTACACATATTTTAGAGTGTAGATTCACTCATTTTGCTCCGTATATAGTCACTTATTGAAATGCCTAGAAAGACAAGTATTTAGGAACGGAGGGAGTACATACCATGCACGGCTTCGATACTTCTGGTTCCCAATCAATTGAATGAACTGAAGTGTCAGCTAGTAGTTGCACTTGCTAACTACTCGTCTTTAATGGCACCAAGATTCATTTTTTTAAATGGTAAGAAAATTGCATTATATTCACATCTTTTTGGGAGAGTGTTTTTATTGGCGTATGTTATTTAGGACAGTAGAATATCTACTAAAAACACATTGGACAACAAACTAAATAGATCACAAAAAGGTTCCCAAAGAAACAAAATTACCATTTTTTCGGGGGAAACAAAAGTACCGTTGATTTAATGGAACCTTTTAATTGTTTATTTTGAGTTGGATGGAACCTTTTAAATAAATACATCTTCATATTTTAGCTAAACATTTCATAGGCTACAAACGATCGAGCCTCTAGCTCTTACATTCTGATATATTTTTATTTCATGGAGTCAATATCACAAACCAACAATCCACTAAGACCGGAGATAAATTTTTTGATTCTATGTATGCACCGGTCTAGAATTATATACAAGCAAGACAAATTATTTTCTCCAGGTATGAGAGTTGTTTTGTATTGATAGAAGGAGGTCATAGAGTCCAAAAAAGACAAATTAACAAAATGGTCTAAGCCGCCGAAAGAAAATTGGAAAAAGGAAGAAGGAAAAGAGAGGATGGCACTGGCTCTCACAACGCGAGGTGCCAAGCATCGACCAACGCGAGGTGGTGAATATATTGTTACCTACTCCCTTCGTCTCAAAATTCTTGTCTTAAAATTTATTTAGATACGGTTATATCAAGTCACATTTTAGTATTAGATACATCTCTATCTAGACAAATCTAAGACAAGAATTTTCAAACGGAGGGAGTACATAGCAAAACATAGTACATTCATGTAAGTTAAAAGTAAACATAATTTATTGTGGAAAACATCGTTAATTATTTTTGTAGTTATAGTATATGCTTGTACTAACGAAATCTAATAGGTAATGTATTTTAAACCGAGTTCAAATCAGTCACGGTATGTGGTACTGTACTAATCAATCGTGGTCTCTCGGTACGAAGGTGTGTGAATGATTGAATGGTCCCTTTCATAAATCGCCAAAAAGATCTCCTATTCACCATCTAGTAGACGCTAATTAAAGTGCAATAAGCGCTCCTTTGACCTAGCCAGCCGCCCTTCCAAAAAGTTAGGGTACTCTGCCTCCCGCCGGCGCCGGCACCGGTCCGTCCCGTCTTCGGTGGCCTTAAGGCCATGGAGGCGGAGTGGATCTCGCCCCTTGCCGGTGGGAGGGCTTTGTTTTTAGATCTTTTTTCGATCTTTGTTAGGATTTGCGTCCTACTCAGGAAGGCGAGACGGCGACGGCTCCCTGAAGATGGAATAAAGGTCTCCCCGTCTAGCCCCCGTTCTGGTGATGTGTTCAGCATCATCGATGGGCATGTGGAGTTGTGTCTCCGGCTGATATGTGCTTGGTGGATTTGCTTGGATCTGTTTGTCGTTCGTCTTCGTTCGTGTGTCTTCAGGTTGGATCCTTTTAATCTACACTCTTCATCTGCGGCGGTTGTTGTTCTGGTGCGTTGGTTCTATGGAGCCTTAGCACGACGACTTCCCGACTGTCTATTACAACAAGGTTTGCCCGGCTCCGATGAGAGAGGGGCGATGGCAGCGGCGCGCCTTCGGCTCGCTTCAGTGTTTGTAGTCGTCGCTAGGTGGTCTACGGATGTGAATGTAATTTTTATTATTTTTAGTATTTGTTGTACTACCATGATTGAAGATGAATAGATTGAAAGTTTTCCCCGCAAAAAAAATAAAAAATTAAAGTGCAATAAGCAGCGAGCATACAGTGCACGCATCTACGTCGTCGATCGAAACACCGCCGTGGGCCGTCACGGTATGTTCTGCCCGCATGCGTGGGCCTGCCTTACTTACACTGTGGTGGGTAGCTGGTTTCGCTTGTAACCTCGCGGCCCAATAAATGTGAAAGAACCTAGTCGATGAATACGTACAATGCGCATGCATGTCGCATTATGTAAACCCGTCGATTGTCTAGAAAAATGTAAACCCGTCGAACAATTTTTCCCTGACTTGTTTTTTTTTTTGTGAAGTTTCCCCTAACTCGTGTGACCAGGAATTATAGAACAGCATGTGTGGTACAGTGGTAGTTTTATTGATTAGTGAAAATCAAGACAAACGAGCAAGAGGCTAAAAGGTGTGCAAAATCATAGTGTGATAGTGAACCAAATATTGAACTAGTGTAGCCGAAAATTATTGTGTGACAGTGAAGCAAATATTGAATTAGTATTGGGTGTGACTGATAAAGAGTAAACACATCTCTACTCTTATAAAAAAATAGAGTTGGTGATGATGGTGTGCCTGCCATCCTGCAATATAGGCCGTTCGATCTATATCTGACGGATAGGAAGGAAACCATGGCAATTTTACAAAAAGATATCCGCACTCCTCTTCACATTTGCATATAAGGCCTTCCCTCGCTTATCCTTATCTCCAACAAGACAAACTTATCATATAAAATGCATCTTGATGTTCCGTGCAACGCACGGGCATCTTGCTAGTTTAGTGAAAATAATACTGAAACATGTTGTCAATTACATGGTTCTCGGCTGCACCCTTATGAAGAGCATCTCCAACAGAAGCGCTATATAAGCGACGCGGGGTATAAAAACTGCTTTTAGCACGCGCGGACCCGATTTGGAGTCTCTAGCAGCGGCACAAAAAGCGCGCGTAAGCTATAACTAATGCAGCGCGCGCATTAAAAAGGCATCGCTTGTTGGAGCAAACGTCTTCTAGCGCCTTAAAAAGAACTACTTACGCGTTGTAAACCCGTTTTTTGGGTGCCGCGCATTGGGCGGCTGTTGGAGATGCTCTAAGATACTACCTCTGGCAACTACATTGAGTTTTCCTTCTTCCAATTTTACTGGGATACGACAAGTTGTCCTTCACTGCTTCCCCGATTTAAAAAGTTGGAAATTGTAGGTGGAAGATACAGTTTTGAGTTAAGTAAAACTTTGGTCACAGAATGAGTGAGGACAAGAACGATTCGAGCTGATGAATGTTCCTTTTCAAGTGCAAATGCTATACAGTACTTGCTACAATTATCATCTTTCAAGTTCACCTTACACAGGTCCACAGTTCCACATTACTATATTACACATGGGAGAGGGGCAACCCAGTAATGGTTCAAGCAGACAAGTACGTAGAGATCATCAAATGATATGTATACTCACCTATACACCAATACCCTTGTATATACTTCCCACTGGCCTGCATCTAATGGCCCGCTTGTCGCTGCTCCCACCTAAGGTCCTCCGAGAACTCCATCATAGCAGCTCTCGGATCGCCACCTGTGACGGACAGGTAGTACTCGGCAGTTCCGTCATCCACATGCAAGCTTCGCCTCACCGACTCGAGAATCCGTTTGCTTTGCCTTTTTGCAGCTGCAGCGTTTGCCACGGATTCTGCGTTTCTATTCGGGTGGCCCTCGGGATAAAAGACCGCGACCTCTCTCTTTGAGTTGTGATCCATCTCAATGTAGCATGTGCTCCCCAGAAGGATTTCTGGATCACTGATTGGTATTAGAAGCCTCTCCCTCGAGTAGATACCGTGGTCACTCATCATGTTGTTGAACCGTTTGATATCGGTCACCTGCTTGAAGTTCACATGATATCAGATACGGTTTGACGAAGAACAGAGAAGGTTTGCTCACACAAGCACAGTACAGCTGCATATCTTTCTGAAACAGTGGAAATATTTGCCTGGAATGGTACAAATTACCGGCATTCAGCCACTGACAAATGGAGTAGCTGAGGATACCAATTGTTTTCAAATTTAAGTTGCATAGACAGCTTTGTCAATAACAGTAGTCCAAAAAGTCTGAACATGTGTGTGGTCAATGTTTCAGATTAGCGACAGATCCGCACGACTAGTTCCTACGCGTAATATGAGAAGAAAATGAAAGTGCTTGAAATAGGATTTGAACCCAGGTCTATGCAATAGCGCTTGAGCCTAATGACCAACTAAACCAACTTTTGTTGTTGTCTATTGTAGACAAACAATGTTATCTGAACCTTTCTTATTTCTGCCATATCAGAAAAAATAAAGTTTGGCTTGGTAACTTTGGCATGACCAGCGTGATTACTATGGTATGAGCAACATGATAAGGCTGGTAACTACAGTACGAGAAGGTTAAGGCATGGGGAAGTATGGCAATTTAACACGGGAATTACTGGTGAAAATGCTTCAAAAACTTTTCCCACTTGGATGAAAGATAACATGGTGTTTAAAACGTAAGATATTAGTTATCAAGTCTGTGATATCATGCTTTTTACACAGAAATTCCCGGGTGTATGTTTTTCAACAAATAAATCTGGTCAAAAATTACAGTGGCGTTTCTATGGGAGTTATCAACTTTGTATGTGTCTGTTACCATGCTATTTACATAGAAATTACCGGGGTTGCCCCCCCCCTCCGCCGAAGTTATCGACAAAGTTTCTAAGACCGGGGCACATAAGTTATCGGGTCTATGAAATGTGACTTACCATGTTGTTCACACGAAAGTTACCGGAGGATATTTCATCACCCCCCCCCACCCCCCGCGGGGGGGAGAGGGGGGGGTCGGTAAAGTTAGCAGGAACCGGGTACATAAGTTAGCAAGTCTGTGATGTGTGAGTTACCGCTATTCACAGAAAACACACCCCGGGGGGGAGGGGGGAGTTATATTTCATCAACTCTTTCTCCATTCTTTCCAAAGTTAACATGGCGTTCGTATGTACATGAGTTATCGAGAGTATGTTTAGAGCAAAAAAAAATCTGGGGTCACAATTACCATGTTGTTCAATAAATTACCGGATGTATGCTTTTCAACAACTTTTTTTCCCGGGTCAAGAAAGTTATCGTGTCTAGGCTCGGTAACTTATCAGGTCTGCTATATGTATATACCAAGTTATTTACACATGAGTTACCGAAAGTGTTTTTCCAACAAAAAAATAGCAGGCTCAAAAAGTTACCATGTTTCAGCTAATTAAGTTACCAGCTAAGCGCTGCGTGTATATTACCATGCTCGGGATAGATGGCAAGAACCACTAAATTTGGAGCAAATCTCGCCCAACCCAGCAAATTACGATTTCATTTTGTCGAACTAGTTAACTCAACTAGAAACATGTAAAACCAAGACAAACAACATTAGTTAGCGGGTTAGTCTGTGCGTGCTGAAACTTTCAAGAGGTTGTGGGCTCGAGTCCTAGTACTCGCAAATTATTTATGTTTCATTTTTTTTCCATCGAAACCAACATCCACCAGAAACGGGATAAGTGGGAGGTGGAGATCACGGGCGGGATAAGCGGGATGTGGGAGATCACGTGATTAGCGGGAAACAGTGGACGCAAGAAAGAACAGATCGGAAGGCGCGGTCAATCGTAGGATTCAGATCCAACGGCGCGCGATTCGTGCGGATCTGTTGCAAACTGACAGTCGGCAGGAATTTAGCATTCTCGTTCAGATTAACTCTATATCAGCAACATTGAAGATAAAAAGGGTTATTAGCTGAAGGTGCATGGGCACTCTACAGCCTTGCCTTACTATCAATTGTGGCAACATTATGGAAACCAAACCTCTAGAGCTAGCTCAATTACTTTGAGACCTAACAAAGTAAGCCACTGCAGCCTTACTATCGATTGGAACATTCAACATATTAATTGATACAACCGAGCAACGAGTATTGACAGAATTAGGGAAGAAGTGTATCTGTTCTATCACCAAACGTTGTATCATGAGCATTATCAGATAGCCAACAATTAAAACATGATGAGTTATGCTAATGACAACGGTGGTGAGTTCTGCGACAGTGAGAATGTTGATTGTTTTTCATGATCAGAAATTATTGTAGTGACTTGCAACTTTTGCTTATTTTACATTAGATAGACTATCTGTTAGACAATCACTCATGACTTCCATAGTTGTAATTCAAGTTCATCCTGTGATAAGAACTAAGAAGGCATAGTCTCGCATCATACATCTTGCGATATTATAGGATTTGATACTACTAGCACGGAATCTGCCAAGTTCAGTATGGGTTGGTGTTGCCTCATCAGGCACCAAAGCAGTACAAGGTAGGATTCAGCTAACAACGATACCTGAAGAATAAGCTTCAGACGGGGAGGATAGACAGATGATACCTGGACGGAGTACTTGAGCGCGACGCCGGGGACGGTGTCCCCGCGACGGACGGTGTGCGAGAGCGCGAAGCGGGCGAGGGAGGCGGCGCGCCAGAAGGCCCTGGTGGCCGGGTCGCCGAGGACGCGGCGCACGCCCCAGGGCGCGCGGAAGGCGGCCTCCAGCACGGCGCGGTCGGAGGCGACGGCGCGCCAGAGGCGGCAGACGCAGGCCGCCCGCGCGACGTCCGCGGGCGGGAGCCGGTGCAGGACCGCCCGCAGCAGGTCGGCCGGGAAGTCGCCACCGTTCATCGGGGACGGCGCCTCCGGGCCGGGTTTGGTGGCGGGGGAGGTGGGGAGGGCGTGGCCGGCGACGTCTCCGGCGCGGCTGCTCATGGCGACCGGGAGGCCCGCGCCGTGGCTGCAGGTGGGTGGGGGCGGCGGCGGCGGCGTGGCGGGGGATCTACCTATGGATGGACGGGGGAAGAAGGCGCGGGCCGTGGTTGACTGGCTGTGGCTGCGAGGGAACGGAGATGTGTGGCGCTCGAGGGCGGTGCGTGCACGACTCGCGGACCATTCCTCCACGCCTTGCATTATCACCAACTGTAAATATTCTCATTCAAAAAACTGTATATTCTCATAAAAAAACTGTAAATATTCTCACTAAAGTTGATCCTTCAAAAAAAAAGTTGATTTCAAAAAAAGGTGGAGACACTTATTTAGGACGAAGAGAGTATAATGTATTAGTGTGTACTAGATTGTTTTAAAAAACTTATTAACATATACTCCCTCCGTTCCTAAATATTTGTCTTTCTAAACATTTCAAATGACTACTACATACGGATGTATGTAGACATATTTTAGAGTGTAGATTCACTCATTTTGTTCCGTATGTAGTCACTTGTTGAAATGCTTAAAAAGACAAGTATTTAGGAACGGAGGGAGTAGCAAATTATCGTTGTATTTTTCGTACGACGGCAACCTTCTCGCAGGCCCCCCTCCTCACGCACTCAAACCGACAAGTTTCTACCTCACTTTCGGCTAAAAACAATGGGACCGTGTCGTCGCCAGCCCCGACTCACTCCAGGTTACAGCGTCCCTGTCCCAGCCTCAGGGGCAACGCGCGCCTGCGAATCATTTGACGCAAGAAAAACATCTACATTGCATGAGGAATAAGAAAAATCATTTCTTAACAATATCTCATTCTTCGTGTCGCCCTCTCAAATTGCGATGAACGTTTTAGTCGAGTACAAACCAGCGTCGTTGCGCCGTCGTTATCAAAAAAAAAATTGTTTACAAGGGAACCACGGGATCCATATTTCGTGCAACTTCCAACTATTAACAAGGACATGCCATAAGAGAAGTCGGCTACAAAAACAGTTAGCTATTTTCCTACTTAGTTTTTCCTCACTAAGCCGTTCAAGCATTTTCGCGAATACAACACATGGCTTGTGATGCTGAACTTGTGTCGCCTAAAATTTCACCAAACCATCATCTAAGATTACATAAGATCTAGAGGGTTGCCTTCGGTGATCATCAACTTGTGACGGTCATCGTCACCGAAAATGGTCTTAGGTGATGGTTCTTCCTCCGTCACCATGATTTCCGTCACAAGGGGTGGCATGTTTTGTAGTGGGGAGGATCAATTCAAGGCATGTGATCCCTTGTGACCTATCCTTTGAAGAGTGCCCGAGGGAATAGTGGTCTATCCTTTGAATTGTTCCTCGCCACTATTCCCTCTGCCACGCTCGCTGCAGCTTGTGCTTGTGCTTGTGCTGCCCAACCGACCGCCTCCGAGCAAACACCAATTACGTGGCTGGTGAATCCCCGCTGCCTGACGCTATTAGACTAGCCACAATAGATAGTAACATACACATTTCCCTAAACTATGTTACTACCTTCATAGTGGGTAGTAACTTAAGTGTGGTAACATGCAAAGATTCGTTTATTAGGTTATAGACTCATATTGCATTGGGATATGTGATGTTACAGTAACTAGCTAAGTTACTATAACTACCTCTCTCTTTATTAACTCATTGCCACATAAGCAAATTTGCTGAGTTGGACTTGATGTTACTGCTGAATTTACTCCCACTGTGGCTAGTCTTAGCGAACTAGGAAAGGGTCGAGAAGTGTCTCCTTCTCTAGATTTCGTCGATGATGTCCCAAGCACCACCCCGGAACCAACACTCGATGATGGGAGCGAGAGTCGGAGTGAAGTGGAGTCGAGCATCCCCGGACAACAAAGGCACGGGAGACGCCAACACTGGCGGGAGCAATGAGGCGGCGAGGGGTTGTGGGCGGGGTGAAGAGAGCAAGCGATGGCAAAAATTGTACTCCCTCCATTGATTTTTGTAAGTCGTTTCAGACAACTTAAAATAGGCTGTTTTGCACATTGTCTGAAATATCTTCAAGGTTTTATAAAAGTGAATTCCAGAGGGAGTATATGATACGTACGAAAATGGCTTGCAGTAAGTGCCGTTGAAAGCAAGCACAATTACCGTGACAAAGTCAATCTCTCAATACAATGACCAGAGTGCATTTAGTTTTACTCGTATAAATAAAAAACTAAAGCAAGCTACCCTCAAACTCGGTCGACCTGGAGCTGCCACATACACCCAGCGAAGCAGCATTGCCTACCCTCGCAGGTTCTAGCGGCGACACTGTAGAGACGGCCCCACAGGCTTCGTCCCCATTCACAACGCAGAATACCGGAAACACCCCTCGCCGCCAAGCCCGCAGCCCCTGCCCTTATCCTCTTCCTCTGTTTTTCCCCACTTTGCCCCCACCCCACCCCTCGCGGGGGCGGCGGCGAGGCCACCCATCACCGCATTGCCTACTTCTTCCCCGCCCCGGCTTCCCGCTCGTCTCGTCTCGGCTCGGACTCCCACGCCACCCAACGCCACGCCGTCGCGCTCGAACCCTCTCTCCGCGGAGCACGCCGGCTCGAAGGAGCTCCGAGCGGAGACCCCTGCGAGCTTGCTCGACTGCTGCTTCAGAGCCGGTGACAACCACCAACTTACTCGCATTGTTCTAAGAATCCCTTCCATTCTCATCTTTGTTTTACTTGCCGTGGTGAATCTAATCCAGATATTTCTATATGGCAATGGGCGCTCTGACCCTTCCAGTTCTCTGTGAATCTGTCTGCGGCGCGGTGGAGTGGAGTACTCTCTTCATTTTTTCCAACCAAGTCGTTGGTTCACTTCAAGGTGGTTTCGCCAGATTTGTACAGATAGTTTGATTGGAGTGTTCGGGCCTGAGGAATCGGGTAAACAGCTGGGCGTGATTCTTGGTGATATTCCATGGAAGCCGTGCACGGTATACAGTCCCTGGCTTCAGGAGACGGCCACCACCACCTTTCCCGGACCCTTGGGCCGGCGCTGCTGATCTCCGTGGGCTATATTGATCTTGGCAAGTGGGTGGCCACGGTCGACGCCGGGGCTCGGTTTGGGTACGACCTCGTGCTGCTGGTGCTGCTTTTCAACTTCTCATCGGTTCTGTATCAGTACATGTGCACCTGCATCGGCATGGTCACCGAGAAGAATCTCGCACAGGTACCCGATTCACGAGTTATTTCTTGCTGCTGCTGTTGTTGTTCAGACATCCACCGTATAGTTCTAGTTCTTACTTGTGATGCGCTTATATGGATTTCAAGATCTCCGACCAGGAGTACAGTCGGTTCATATGTGTCGGCCTTGGTGTCCAGGCAGGATTGTCTTTGCTTACTTCAGAACTAACCATGGTATGCCACTATGTCTACAGGCATTTGTTTTGTTTTTTTTTGTTTGTCAAAGCTTCATTCTAGAGTATTTTGTATTGGATTGGTATGTAACTCCTCACTTTTCTGAACATTTAGTATTTTTTCTGTTTCAGATTTCAGGCATAGCAGTTGGATTCAACCTTGTATTTGATCACGATGATCTCATCACAGGCATCATTTTTGCATGCGTTGTAATTAACCTGCTGCCGTATCTCTTATCCCCTCGGGTAAGTTTATTATTGACCCTGGAACTAGTAATTCTTGATAGGTTCATCTAACTCCTCTATGACCCTATGTGCTTTTCATATATTATTTCTGACCATTCTAGGACAAGAGGATGTCTGGAACGTTAAATGCTTGCATAGCGGGCTTTACGATCCTTTGTTTTGTGCTTGGTTTGTTAATCAGTCAACCAGAGATACCTCTCCATGTGAATGTGATGTTCCCCAAGTTGAGTGGTGAAAGTGCTTACTCACTGATGGCACTTATGGGTGCAAACATAATATCACACAATTTTTATGTTCACTCATCAGTTGTTCAGGTATTTTCCGATGCCTCTTGCTCATACGTAGTTTTAATTGTCCACATATTTGGATTTACATTTGAAGTTGCAGTAGCTGTGTCAAACTGTCTTCCATTATGAGTTGTTTGGTTATATGTTGCAACTTGTGTTGATATCTGGTGTGTGTCATATTTCATAGTTTCAGATACAGATTATGACATCCACGATGCTGAATACATAATAATAACCGTTCATCACAAAAAGGGGCAAGCACCCGCCAAAAATACTAAATAGCTGGGCGTTGGGCATTATGCTTGTGTTCGGTGTCATGTCTCAAGCAGCTTCTGCATAGCATTTGATTTGTTTCGTGTCATTCCACTCGTCAGAATTATCATCTATACCATAGGAAATAGTGCTTCAACTATGCTGCTATGATCATTGAATCACTCATGGGGTATTTGGTTCAAGGAAGGGGTGAATGGAAGACCCATCATGCTTTCATCCCTCATAAGCACAAACTAACAAAAATGAGGATGGAGTCATCCCCGAAAATTCATGGAATGATCAGTTGATCGCATGATGGACCAATCCACCTTCGCATGAAGAGGCGGTCCTCCAATCCAACATTCAATTGAAGTATTAATGTTTCCAGGGTTGTCGGACAATGTACCTTTTTTGCTAAATTTTCATTCTTATTATGCAAGTAAACATGGAGAAAATGGTATTGCATGTTTTCATTAAATGTCATGTGGATTGTTTCCTAAGTGAATGATGCTAACGGAACTAGCACTGTTACATTTTGTGTTTTTTATTACGTGGTTAATTCAACTATTAGAAAGTCTGGAAAACTATTAAAATTTGGTTATGATAGTTCAGAAATATTGTAGAACACATCAGGTTAACGTGGCAATGCACTCTGTATTCCCTGATTCCACTATTATTTACAAACAAGTCAATTTTACTATTTATTCCTGCTTATTGGAGTTCATTTTATCATATATGCAGGTTCAAAAGAGGTCTCATGTTCTTACCCTTCGTACTCTGTTTCATGACCACCTTTTTTCTATATTATTCATTTCTACTGGAGTTTTTCTTGTGAACTATGTTCTGTTGAGCTCAGCGGCATCGGAATCTAGTCACAATGTGATCCACTCCTTTCATGATGCTGTAGATCTGATGAACCAGGTTTGTGAGTCCAGTTTCTACAGTATAAATCCAAATATTAAAATTACAATCATGCCTTTTGGTGTTCTAAGTATACATTGAAATTTCTTCCTGAGTTTCTCTGGGTTCTTGCCTTCTGCAGATATTTACAAATCCCATGGCTCCACTTGTGTTACTAGCGGTTCTTCTCTTTTCGAGCCACATTATTTCGTTGACATGTGTTATCGCCAGTCGTGCAGTTATGGAGAATTTCTTTGGTGCAAATCTGTCTCTTTCTGCGCATCATGTGCTACTCAAGGTTCTTTCCATGATTCCTACTATCTATTGTGCAAAAGTAGCAGGCTCCGAAGGGATATATCAGTTACTCATTCTTTGTCCAGTAATCCAGGGCATGACCCTGCCCTCCTCTGCTATTCCTGTTTTCCGTATTGCCTCATCACGGTCAATGATGGGCAACTACAGGATATCTCTGTACGTTGAAATACTAGCCTTCCTTGCATTTCTTCTTATGTTGTTCACAAATATCATTTTCGCGGCCGAAATCATGTTCGGTGACAGCAGCTGGACAAACAACCTGAAAGGGAACACTGAAAGCCCTGTCATAATTCCACATGCTGTACTAATTCTAATGTCTTGTGCGTCTATTGCTTTTACACTCTTCCTGGCTGTGACTCCAATAAAATCAGCCAGTAGTGAAGCTGAAACTCATGAGTGGTCTGTGCACTCTCCGAGAGAAGCACTGGGCACCACTCATCACAGAGAAGATACTTATCCGGAATATATTGCGCGCGAAGAAATTCAAAGGTATTCTGTTGATGCTGTTCCAAAGGATTCATTGGGAAGTCATAAGAAATCAGCTTTGGAGCATACTGACAGTTCTGAAACCACTGCAGAATCCGATAACGGGGCTCGACAATCAACTGCTCATATGGCGACTATTCCTGAGGCTGACTCCTTAGCGCCCTGCAACCTCGAGGAGTCAAAATCAGTTGTTAGGGTTGACTTTACAGAGTCAACTACAAAGGTTTCTACTGCCATGGTAGTAGAACAAAGTTCAGCAGAGAATATCAAAATGAAGAGCACGGCTGAGAAAGATGTCGAAGTTGAAGCAGATGTTTGCACAGACAAGGACAATGAGACTTCACATAATGTGAGCTCCAGTAATAAGTCCACTGGAGGCAAAGCACCCTCTTCATCTTCCAGTGATCCACCATCCCTTGCTATGAGCAGGTATAAAGAAGCTGATGCTATCAGTGGCAGTAGTGGCCTCTCAAGGCAGCCTGGTTTGGGCCGTGCTGCAAGGAGACAGTTAGCAGCTATTCTTGATGAGTTCTGGGGGCATCTTTTTGATTATCATGGTAAGTTGACACAAGAAGCTAATTCTGAAAGGATCAACCTTTTGCTAGGACTGGACTTGGGAGTAGATGGTTCAGCTGGGAGAACGGATAACCAAAACACTCAAGCTTCCAAGAACCCCTTAGCGAGAGATACAGTGCCAGGATCAGGCATCTCTAGCCCATACTTGTCTTTTGGGCTTCAGATGGGTGCCATGGGGTCATCAGCCTGGTCACAGAGCATGCATTTACCAAACACAGACGCTCTGAGTTCAAGCAGCACGTTTCTTGACCAAAATGCAAAAGAAATCACGAATTATGATGGGGCACCTTACTGTGATAACCAGTTGTGTCAGCCTGCTACCATTCATGCTGGGTATCAGCTAGCAAACTATCTAAAAGTGATAGATGCAAGTCGGCGTTCACGTTCCAGCATTCCACTGAAGGCACAGCGACCTCCTATATCTTCTGAATCCGCTGGTTCCAACTATGCTGGCTCTGCTATTCGTTCATTTGGTTCTACCACTTTGCAGAACCCAACAATGAGCGGCTTAAGTACAATGATGGTAGGAAGATCGTATTACGATCCCACTACCATTCTTGGTGGTGGCTCATCTGCTTACCCAAAGAAGTACCAGAGCTCACCCGATATATCTGCTGTAATTGCTGCAAGCAGGAATTCACTGTTGAATAAAGCAAATATGGGCAGTGCTGCTGGAAATCAGTCATATCTTAGTAGGGTGGCATGTGAAAAATCACGTGATGTGGACGCAGCAAACATGTTACAGAGCTCTATGCAGTCGAGTATGAACACCAAACCAGCATCACTTTGGTCCCGGCAACCATTTGAACAACTGTTTGGTGTGCCGAGTGCAGAGTTGAATAATAGGAGCGAGGTGAACACCGAGCGCAGATCAAATGTCACCAAGGATGATTTCTCATACAAGGAATCCGAAGCAAAGCTTCTCCAGTCTCTTAGGTTTTGCATCATGAAGCTCTTAAAGCTGGAAGGGTCGAGATGGCTTTTTAGGCAGAATGGTGGTCGTGATGAAGATCTAATTGACCAAGTCGCTGCAGCTGAGAGAGTTTCACAAGAAACCACAAATGGCATGGACGTTAATTGCATGCACGGACAGCTCAATTGTGGTGGTGATTGTGTTTGGCAGGCTTCCCTGGTTGTTAGTTTTGGTGTCTGGTGTATCCGTCGGGTGCTTGACCTGTCCCTTGTGGAAAGTAGGCCAGAACTTTGGGGCAAGTATACTTATGTTCTCAACCGTCTTCAGGTAACCCTTTTGCCTTATTATTTTTCAGGCTTGCAGTAGACTACAACATGCACCCTTACGCTGAAAAAGGCAACCTGAGAAGTGGATCCCGACATTGTTTGCTCATCCATTTAGCAAAGATTCTTTTAACATATTGACATTCAAAATGAAGTTCCAGTTTCCAGTAAACTACTCCCTCTGTTCCAAAATGCAGTGCATATTTTGTTTTCTAAGAGTCAAACATGTTATATTTGACCAAGTTTAAAGGGGAAAAAATAACATCCAGAATACAAAATCAATAACAATAGATTCGCCATGAAGCGTACTTTTTATTTTCTTTATTTAGCATTTTAGATGTCGATAGTTTATTCTATGAACTTGGTCAGACGTAGACATGATTGAATGAAGTTGAAACAGGGGGGTGTATGCTAGAGACGCAGTTAATTTGAGGATATATCAACTATTCGAACATAAGAATTTGAGAATATGTCAACTAACCATGGAGGGTGGAAGAACTGTTAGTACATGACATAACTGAACTTAGCGTGGTGATTGGAACGTACTGTTGAGCATATATCAATTTCATGTCATTCTCATCGCATATTCTGGTTTTCTGATATCTTGTTTACCTTATTTGATGCAGGGGATCCTCGATCCTGCATTTTGTAAGCCTCGGAAACCCGTCACCGGGTGCTCATGCCTCGAGAAAGCACGTCTGGTCGCCAAGCCGATGCCCGCCACCTTCACCGCCATAGCTGACATCTTGCTGTTGATCAAAGATGTGGAGCAAGCCGTTTCGGGCCGGAGGGGTCGAAGCGGCACGGTGGCAGGAGATGTTGCCTTCCCTAAAGGGAAGGAAAACCTTGCTTCTGTGCTCAAGCGATACAAGCGTAGGCTCTGGAGCAACAAGCCACCTGCCGGACCATAGCTGTCAGTCAGCCTCTCACCAAGCCTCTGTAGACTGTAGGGTTCTTGTTACCACTGCTTCTTCTCGTATATTGGGTTTTTCTGCTGCATGCCGTACGCCTGGAGGCTTTTCGATCTTGGTTCAGTAATGGCAATCGACTGTAACTGGTTTTGCCCATATAATGGCAATTCACTCTGGTTTTTCCCATATAATGGCAATTGCATAGTGTTCTACAAGGGCAAGGTGTGAACGGTCACTGTAGCTGCTTCGAGCGAGATGTACAAAAAATCGTTGGTAGTTTGTTGAAGTGGCTCTGTAAATTTGACTGTAACTCAAATTCCTCTTGTGGCTAAATCTTTGTATTTCAATGTTTCCGCGGCTTTTGCCGCCCCTTTCCACAAACAAGTACTGAAAACCCTAGGATCCAGGAAATGTCCTAACTGATGCACCGCGATCGTGACATTGACCACTGTCTCTTTTATTTTTCAGTAGTATTTGAAATACTCGCTGCTATTTGTGATATTCAGTTCTTAAAATAATAAAATATGATTTCCATACAAAGCTCTACAGGTGCGCATGAACAGGTGAGAGCTATGTAGAACATTGTCTGTGATGGTCTGTATCCTCTATGGACTTCACATTTTCAGGCCTCCTTTCGTTCATAGGATAAAAATGTTGTAGGAATAGAAAAATCATAGGAAGTGAGATGACATGCATCTCAATTTCTATAGAGAAAGAGATGTCATTCGATGCATAGGATAGGAATTTTTTCATTGAGTCTTAACTAATGTTTTTTTTCTCCAAAATGTGAAGGATTGATTCTTATCCTATATAGGAATAGGAATCCATTCCTACAAACCAAAAGGTCTCAAAGGAAATTTTTCTATGCAAATCCTATTTTATAGAAATCTTATGATATTCCTATAAATCAAAGAAGGCCTTAAGTCTATAAAGAAGAACTTTACTGTGCCCTAGACCTGGTGCCGACCATCTAGGACCGATTGACAAAGTTACCACAAGTGTACCTACCATTATAATAATAAAAAATTAGCTCTATATGGATACTCATCAACTTTAAAGTACAAAAGCTAAACATGAAACTGCAAAGTTGTAACCAATAATCAGTCACATGCATTGGTTTTCCGTCTCTGGCATTGATTGCTATATACTCCCAACTTTGAATAAAATTCTTAGAGCAAGATTGATTGTTATATGCTCCCATCTCTGAAGAAAATTCTTGGAGCAACTCTAGCGAATCCCCTGTCTTAAAAATCCAAAATGGATCCCTTACCCTCTTTCGTTTTACAATTTTTAAAAGATCTAGCAAATCCCCCTCCCTAAAAATCCCAAACTTTTTTTTAACACAAACTAGCAAATCCCCTAAAACCGTTTGAACACAAGCTCATTTGAAATCCAAATTTAAACTAGCTCATTTCATAATTTGATTTTATGTACCACATTAACATCGTGCACAACATAATTGAACCATCCATTGCCTATTACTACATCGACATCAAACTAGGTTAAGCATCGACATAAAACATATAAAAACTAGAGTAAAATACACCACTACTCCTAAAACTATTCGAGGGTGTCTAAATGTGTCACCTATAGTCCTATCCGCGCTGCATCAAATTTGACTTCCACGGGTGGCAGATTGACTACTGCCATGTAGCAACTTTTTGCACAAAAAC
This sequence comes from Triticum urartu, assembly GCF_003073215.2. Classification (NCBI taxonomy): domain Eukaryota; kingdom Viridiplantae; phylum Streptophyta; class Magnoliopsida; order Poales; family Poaceae; genus Triticum; species Triticum urartu. Next base: position 28,845,102 of record NC_053025.1, read on the forward strand.
CCAACCAAAAAGTCATCTCTTCTAATCTTTTGTGCAAAGGAGAATGCAGAGCATATCTTCTTTAATTGCATCCTTGCCAAGTTCAAGTGAACTTGTGTGCGCGATTGGCTCAATGTTACTTGGGACCCTAAGGATCCCCCCCCCCCCCCCCCAACTTTGTGGTCTCCTCGCTCCGCTCTCGGCTCATTCTAAGCGTATTTTTTGGGTTGCTTTTGCTGCTTTGGCTTGGTCTCTTTGGAGTATTAGAAATAAGTTTACCATTGAACATATCTTCCCTGCTAAGCCGTTTTAATGTTTGTTACATATCTTCCGTGCTAAAGCCTTCTGATTGTTTGTTTAAACCGATCTCTCTCTTACAGCAGTGGCGGTCGCTCGCTAAGGCGTCTGACGTGGACCACATGGAAACTTGATTTTGAAGATCTCGATCCTTGTCTTTGGGGCCTGATTAGAGCTCTTTTTGGGGAACTAGTGATTGCGCCCATGCTTGGTGCACCAACGCAATGAACAGTAAAACCTACAAAGTAGAGAGAGAAAATTAAAAAAAAAACTTTATGGCATTTATTATGAACAAATGTTTTACAACCTTGCAAAGTATGGTCGCCAAATAACATCGAATGATCCACGTTTGAAATGAAATACAAACTCTTGCTCTGCACCAATTTTCAGATTTTATATTTGAGCACAAACTTTGTTTTGTTTTTTCTACAGAGCTCCGGGATGTCATTTGGCCTTAAAATTTTGCAAGTACCTAAGACATTTGTTCATAGTCGGATCTGCAAAGTTTCAGATTTTTTAATTTGTTTTGCTAGGTATTTTATCACGGGTGTTGCGAGGGTGCAATGTTCGTGGTTGTAGAACAACCACACTCGCTCTTTTTTGGTGTCCCCTAATATGGTTGAGGCTTGCGTGTTGTTCTTGTCTTTGTTGGTTGTGCTGGACTTTATATTTTGCTCGCATTTGGTATTCTTGAACGACGCGTATGGCTTTTTTGCCATGTTTAGCTTTATCTGTAAAGTCGGGCTATCATCTTTTAAAAAAAACTTAACAAGTTAAAGCTCGGCTCGTTAAACGATTTCATACTAAAGCTCGGCTCGGCTCGACTCGTTAATCACCGAGTTTAAGTCGATTCAAGCCGAGTCACAAGCTGCTCATTTGGCTCAAGAGTTCCGAGTTTTAATTCCAGCCCTGCTACTCCCATGCTACACGAGGCTTAAATGAAGCGGCAAATTAATAGAGCGGAGAAGGGAGGAGATACTACTAGCATGTGTGAGCAGATGAAGCAATGACTGTCCATTGATCCGATCTGATATCCATCCCTAAGCTGGGACGTGGGCACGTCACGTCCAGTCCAGATGGAATCAATCACTTGAAGTCAGGGCAGCTAGGTGCCTGTTCATGGCCGTTCCAAGTTGGGACCGACGCCGATGATCCTCCTGTTCATTCAATCAATCAGCGTCTGAATTGAATCCGGGCAGGGCCACCACTACCGTCCTGCCTTCACGGTTAGTTAGTTGATGATGGCGGCCAGCGCGGGGTCGTTTTCGCGGCGGCCACGTACGTACGTCGCTGCCGGCGCCGGACAGGCCAGCGCTGCTCGCCGTCCTTGCCACAGATAGGGCCTGTTGCATCTTGCATGCGTGTTCTTCATCATCGGTGGGGCGGAGGTCAGGCGCTGATCCTGTCGGGCGGATCGGTTGGCGGTGGTTGCCCCCGGCCCCGGCTGTTGGCCTGTTGGAACTTGGAACTGCTGTGCCGTGCTGGTGGTACCGCCATCGCCATGGCCTTCAATTCTCCGTCTCCATCTACTAGCTGGTACCCTTTTCGCTTGGCCCGTGGATTGATGTCTACCGATGATGCAATGGCTCGTTCCCCAGTACTCTTCGTTTATACTACTAGCTCATATCACAGCCTCTCTCCCTAATGTAAAACGGCGTCGTACATGTTTACTGTAGACTTCGGTGGCGGCATGGGTTAACGATCTGCCATTTCCAATTGTTCATCTCAAATTTGTTGTTCTAGACTAGATCGACCAAGTCGCGCATGATGATACGACCAAGTAGATACAACGCCCCTTGCAGACATAAAGCTCTTCAACAGGTCCGGCGACCTCCTAACATGAAGTGATGAAGATGAGAGGAAGTTGGTACCTGAGGTCGCCATGACGTTGTTAGCATCCCTCCGATCCTAAATACAACGAGCCCTTTTAAGAGATTTCAATGTAGACTACATACAAAGCAAAATGAGAAAATTTACACTCTAAAATACATCTATATATATTTGTATGGAACCAGTATCGAAATCTCTAATAAGTTTTATATTTAGAAATGGAGGGAGTACACGAGAAAAGTCCATGTCACAATCATCGACCTGCCACACAATGTAAGGTTTTGAGTGGTAAGGGTTGCACGTCAGCTTGATAACTTAGAAAAAAGTGACGGGTCTAATGTTATTTTAGGCTGACTTACATGTGTTGAATAAGGACGGGGCTTATAGGGAGTTAACCAGACTTGTGTTGATAGCGACGACGGTCGATGGTGCGGCACGAGAGCGACAGAGGGAGAGATGGAAGCACGGGAGAGGCACGAAAGAACCGTTGGCTCACCTTGAGCACCCCATGGTAGCCCAGGCTCGCATAGGAGTTTGAAAACGAATGCATGGGAGGCGGAGGCGGCTGCTGGAGCGGGGCGTCGCGGTGAGGGCGACTCGGAGACAAGGCGCTTCAAACGGATGAAAATGGAGACCTTTAGTAGAGTATGTCCAAGCTTTAGGAGGAGGTCATCATAAGAGGGGCTCGCTAGAGCCAGCGATCGAGCGGTAGCGGTCACCGAAGGGGAGGAGGAAGGTGAAGGGCACCTAGGTTTGATCCCTTCCTCCGGAAGGCTCTAAACTTCATTATGGAGCTACCGGGTATGGTCTTCAGGCTCAACGAGGTCGTTGGCCGTGTGAGTGGCAATGTCGTTGTCATGGACATCCTCTAGGCGCCACCCGTGCACTCACTGCAGAGGATGAGAGAGAGAGAGAGAAACTCTGCATTAGATGGAGGCAACTGAGGGGTGATTCTAACACACCCAATGATAACCCACAAGTATAAGTGTCGTGGAATTGTCACGGCAGATGTCCTAGAGCAAGGACTTAGTCGTAGGGCCATCGCACTAGGAAGCTTAAAGGGGTTAATCGGGACAAAGGACACGAGAGAGGATTTTATACTAGTTCGGCCCCTTACGATGAAGGTAAAAGCCTACGTCTAGTTGGGATTGGTATTGATGAGGTTTCGATCTCCAAGAGGCTCAACTCGCCGGCTTGGTGATCGACTTGATTGTTTCTTGCCCTAAGCCGCCACCGGGTCGTCCCCCTTATATACACGGGTTGACGCCTGGTGGCTTACAGAGTCCCGGCCGGCTCATAATCGTGTCCGGCTCGGTGACTTCCTTTACATGCCTTTCTTTACAAGTCTTTTCGCCCATATGGCGGTTTACAATAACGGGCCTTAAGCCGGCCCGAGGCCTTTGGGCTTTCTATATATACTAATAAACTATCATCTTGACTGTATATTGGGCTTCTTACGTAACCCGCCATTAAGGCTGACCCGGCCCCTCCTGGGCGGGTTTTAGCTGATAGTAATATCCCCAACATTAGGCTCCAGGTTGACTTTGAACTTTGTTCTTTGTCAATCTTCAATACTTAGGCAGAATCCATCCTTTGTCTGAAAACTTCCTTAACCCGCCGTGACGTCATCTTTTTGAAACACAAAAAACTTTCATGACGTTATCTTCCAACGGATCTTTCATTTTTAATGCCTTCCGGGAATCGAGACGTCTGTTCAGTTGGATAATCATTACTGGGTCTCCTTGATTTTCACGCCCGCCTGTTCGCGCATTCCCTTATAAATAGGCATAACTTAGGTCTTTCTCATTCTCCTTTCTTCCTCATCTTCTTCCTCTCGCAACCTCCGTCGCTGCTTGAGCTCCGCCGTCGCCGCAACTCTCATCATCGTCGTCAAGCTTGGCCACTGCATCACCCTGAGTTCGTCCAGAGAACGCGGCGACTCTGCACGGCAGGCCCGCTTCTTGTAAGTTTTCTTCTCTCTCACGCACCTAGATCTGTTTCTAGGTTTACGAGTTCTTCAGTGTTCTTCATCTGTTCATCACGGGCCATCTTGTAGATCTTCTCCGCAACTTCTTTTGATCCAGAAAAGAGATATAACTCGCGCGGTAGCTGTTTGGCATTCATTTTTGATATCAGTAGATCCCATTTACCTGTATAGATGCTTCGTTATAGTCGACGAACTCCTATGTACTATGTTTTTAGGTCTAGAATATTTCCCTTTTTGAAACAGCCCTTTGATCCAAAATGATAATAATAACTTGGTGAAACTTGTTTATGCCAACACTTAACTGAATTCTGCCTTCCGAGAAAATCTGTAGTCATGGCGGCTTACCACTCCGGCTTTCTTTTCCTTATATGCCATTAGCCCTTAGTTAAACCGCCAGTACTTGCTTTATAATTGATCATAGACTGAACCGGCATATTATTATTTATTTTTCAGTTCGTTGCACATCATGTCGTCGAAGTCACCCACCGTCTGTAACTGGGTCCCTTCATCCGTAACTGAGGAACGGTTAAAAGAGTTCTCCATCGTTGGGTTTCTGCCTTCAAAGAATGTCATGTCTTATCGTGCTCCTGACCCGGAGGAAGAACGTCCCAATCCAAAAGACGGAGAAGTGGTTATCTTCACTGACCACATGAACCGTGGATTTTCACCACCCGGTTCAAAATTCTTCAGAGAGGTCCTTCATTTTTTCAAAATCCATCCTCAGGACCTTGGACCCAACTCTATTTCCAATATTTGTAACTTCCAAGTGCTCTGTGAGGCATATCTTCAGCAAGAGCCCACCGTAGAGCTATTTAGAGAGTACTTTTATCTGAATCGCCAGAATGAATGCACCAACGGTTCTAGCTTAGAACTTGGAGGCATCTCGATCCAGCGCCGTCAGGGTGCTGTTTTTCCTCTCATCGTCTTACCGAGCCACCCAAAAGACTGGAACCAAACTTGGTTCTATTGTCAGGATACTTCTCCAGCAAACGAGAAGCCTCTGTCGGGTTACCGCCCTAGTCGTCTTGACTCCAAGTTCACCCTTCCGGATAAGCTTACCGTTGCTGAGCGTAGGAAGCTTCTTCCCTCCATTAGAAGAATCAATGGCTTGTTGGGTAATGGTCTAACCGGAGTAGATCTGACCCGTTGCTGGATCTCATGGCGGGTTATCCCATTAAGTCGTCGATCTCAACTAATGTATGAATATGACGGAAGCCCAGACCACCCTCTTCGTCACAGCCCAGTTGAACTCATCGAAGAAGACATTGTTTCGATGTCAACCCTTTTGGTAAATGGGAAGTACGAAGATTCCAGTATTGTTGGGTCAAGTCCCTTCTGCAAGATTAATCCGGTGCTAGAAGTAAGTATATCTCTTTTTCTTTGTGTTTTTCCCAGCTATCAGTACTTAATACTGATCTTTCTTCTTGTCTTTACAGGCCAATTCTGACTTCTGGAAGGTGAAATATGACCATGAAGCTGCCAAGAAGGCGAAAGCCGCCGCTATGAACACCAAGAAGACGACCCGGAAATCAAAGAAAAAGAACAAAACTACTGCTGAAGATTTAATGAAGCTTGATGATTCGTCTGACTCGGAGGTATCCCTTGATTCCCTTGGCCAATTTTTTAACAATCTTATTGACACTGATCCTTAACAGGATGACACTGGGGCCAGTCAGGCTGGGGAAGCAGAGGTAACTATCATTTCCTCCGACTCAGAGCCCTTATCAAGACACAAAGTTCGACCAGTGATCCGTAAAGTAAGGTTTTCTAACCCTTTAGCTCACTTGGATCCCAACTTTCATTTGAAAAAGCAGCAACACGAAAGCCGCCGTGAAGCTGAGATTGAAGATGAACCGGCTGTTGATCTTCAACAAACCCCTCGAAAACGCCCGAACGAGGTTTACTTTTACTGTCCTTAACTTGTTTTAATGAACCCTGCTTACTGTATTCCTTTTTAACTCCTTTCTTTTACTTTTTAGGAGGTGTCTCATTCTTCAGGCGACTCTTCTCAAACACAATTCCCGGCTTTCAAGACTGCCCTTGGGTAATCAAAAAATCTTCTTTTCTTCCGGACTGTTCAATTGTATCCTGATGTTGACTGTCCTGTTGTGTGTGTGTGTGTGTGTGTGTGTGTATAGGCGAGATCCAAGAAAGCGAAGGTAACAAAGCCGGCGGAAGACCCGCCAGTACCAATATCTGAGCCGGCTAGGCCGCTTTCTCCACTAACTGCCGCCCCAGAAGACCCGCCTATTATTCATGAAGCGAATCCTTCGGAGCCGTCCCTTGACCAAGCTACCATGAATCCTTCCACAGTCGGACCATCAAGCTCAGCTGACCCGCCGTCTCCACGTGCTCCAGATGTTCAAATTACTGGGAGCCGCTTTGTTGAGCCGGGGAATCCAACGGTGTTGGCTCGGTGCACAGCAAAGCAAGAAGCGTTGGAACTGCAGAAGGTTCGCTTTGATATCGCCAACTATGACCGTCTCAATGCTAGTGATATCTTATCCGGCTATCTCAGTCATGTACACTCCAGTCGTGAGTCTGAGATTGAGATGGTCAAACAGATTCAATTGAAGTATGAGGTATGTTATTTCCGGTTTACCAATATTCCTTCAGCCCCCAAGTCTTCAGATTATAAGAGAAACAAAATAACCTGTAGACTTTAGAATATAAGCCAAAACTTTTATCTCTGAAGCTTTGCCTTGTACTGATAGAAGAAAACTTCACCCATAGTCCCCAAGGACCAGTTCATTTTGATCAGTAATGAATCGGTACTTTAGAATTTAAAACTCTCTTTAAAGTATTTTAACACTCTGGCTTAACCTTGAAAAACTTTGCTGAACTGCGTACATTAGCCCCCAAGTGCCAAGTGCTGTTACTTTGTGAAGGACTTGGGACTTCAAATATGCTGGTAGAGTTGTAAAAAATTTGATTTGGCATACATTAGCCCCCAAGTGCCAAGTGGTTTATTCGTAAAGTACTTGGGACTTGAATCTTGAATTTGGATGCTGGAATTTAAAACCAAGTCTTGACTTGTATGAATATTTCATAGAATGCATTGTCTGAACTACACTCTCAACTGAATGACGCAAAGACCCGGCTAGCGAGTCAGGAATCAAAACTCAAGTCTTCCACCTCCAAACTGCAAGTAAGCCTTTATGAAACGGAGAATTTGAAGACCAACTTTGCTGCCAAAGAGAAAACTTGGGAAGATGAGAAAACAGTTCTGACCCAGCGAGCTGAAACAACCGAAACAACCCTGAAAGAAATATCAACCGAGTTGGACGGTTTAAAGGGCAGGGTGTCTCAGATGGTCGCTGTTATCTTTGGTAAGCTGCCTAGTTTTGACCTTTCATGTATTTATGCCAAACCGGAGCATAAACCGCCCACTGACTCTGTTAAATATATGCAGGTCCGCGAAGCAGAAATCTGAGCCAAGACCCGTTGGTTAAACTGAAGGCCGTATACACCTTGGTTGAACAACTGTATATTGGTGCACAACGGGCTCTAGCCGCTATCTATCCCACAAACCAAGGATCCAATCGGCTTAGTGATGTCCTGAAGAAGCTGTCCATCCTTCCTTCCCGGTTCCAAGAGGTAAAACATTCCTGTGCGCGAGCCGGAGCTTTGACTGCTCTAAGCCGCTCCAAGGCTTGGGTGCCAGATCTGGACCCGGCGGACGTAGCAAGGGGCTATCCTACCGTGAAGGAGGACGGGTCTCCGTTTGACCAAGATGATTTTATAGCGTGTGTATGCGAAGTCCGGCCTCAGGCCACTAGTCTTGGAGAGGACACCAATGTGGACAAGTACCAGCCGGGTTTTGACAGTGAAAATAAGAAGATGGCCACTCCTTCATATAAAGTAGCAGATCTAATCCCACCTGTGAGAGAAGATACCTTTGCTCCGGAAATTGACCCGGCCGGCCTGATTGACGATGAAGCCGAATTCGTCGCCATGAACGGCTTTGATTGGTCAAAGTCTAACTTCCAGCAACCAGACGGCGGTGAACCGCTGAGGGAGGGACAGTGATCATCTTCACAGGTTTATAAAGCCTTGTAATAACTTTAGTAAAAACTCTGCCTGTTTGCTTATGCCGTCGTGCATAAAATACTTCTTATGTGAATCTGTGCTTCCAAATGCCAATGTTTAATGCTTTCTTATGCATCATTTAATGCTTGTCTCCGCAATGTTTGAACTCTGTTCCTGTGAAAATAAGGAAAAAACCTGGCAAGGCGGTTTAGAACCAACTAGGCTTAAACACCTAATATACAATCCATAAATTTACCTCAATAAGGAAAAAACAAAGACCAATGTAAATAAAGGATAAGGTTTAATACTAACTCTTGAGTTAACGCAGCAGGTAAGCGCGTATAAGTAAAAACCATACCTTATCTTTGTTGATCCTTAGATCACCGGCTTAAGTAACCCGGGTGATGAATTGATAACTCAATATGTATAAAAGTTAATATTCCTTGAATATTCAATTATCATCATATCTCAGTAGCTTGTACCTTTGGTTCCTTAGACCACCGGCTTGAATAACCCGGGTGTTTGTGTTGTCCAATAATTGAGCCGGCAAAGAAAACCAGGCTATCTCATTTGTAATATTGAAACAACAAAAACTCCAAGGCAAGCAACAGATAATAAACATAATTTTCACTCTGTATTCAAAAGATTGGGGGTTTCTGATTCGAATACGATCAGTAAACCGGACCAAAGGGGTTAAGCTAAGGTTCGAATACGACCATATATCCCCCAATGGCTTTGGTGTTGCACCGATAAAAAGGGTACCGATAGCTATGTTCTCTTTGGTTCGAATACGACCTATGTTTGAACAGGAAGCCCCCAAATGACCTTGAGAGGTTTTTAACGACCCTGATTCGAATACGATCCAAGTCGGCTCAAAAGGGGTTAAGCTATGATTCGGATACGATCAAGAAGCCCCCAAGTGAGTTTGGCTTTGAGCCAATCCAGAGGGTTATGACAGCTATGTTCTCTTTGGTTCGAATACGACCTATGTTTGAACAGGAAGCCCCCAAGTGACCATGAGATTTACAGCTAGATTCGAATACGATCATAAGCCGGACTAGAAAAGGTTAAACTTGATTCAAATATGATCAAATCCTTAATAGTCATTTGTGAAAAATAATAAAGATGCATAATCTTTGAAAAGAAAAGAGACCGATGGTCTTACTTTATTGCTTATCATCGTATATACAATGTGAACGTATGTACATGATGAGAGCTGGTGGCTCAGGTATAGTACGGCCGAAGTTGAGCAATTTTCCACGGCCGGCGGGTCTCCTCTTCCAACTTACGTGAGTCTGCATGCTCTCGAACGTCAATGAGGTAGTAAGACCCGTTGTTTAAATTTTTACTGACCACAAAGGGTCCTTCCCAAGGTGGGGATAACTTGTGTGCATCTGAAAGATCTTGGATGAGTCGGAGCACCAAGTCGCCTTCCTGAAAAGTCCTGGTCTTAACCCGGCGGCTGTGATAACGACACAGGTCCTGTTGATAGATTGCTGACCGTGCTGCTGCTAAGTCTCTTTCTTCATCCAACAAGTCAAGCGCATCCTGTCTGGCTTTTTCATTGTTAGCTTCAACATAAGCCGCCACATGGGGCGAGTCATGACGGATGTCACTGGGCAATACTACTTCTGCCCCATAAACCATGAAGAAGGGTGTGTAACCCGTAGACCTGTTGGGTGTAGTATTGATGCTCCATAACACTGAAGGCAACTCCTCTATCCAACAACCCGGCGTTCGCTGTAAAGGAACCATAAGCCGGGGCTTTAGCCCTTTCAGAATTTCTTGATTGGCTCTCTCAGCTTGACCATTGGATTGAGGATGAGCTACAGAAGAAACATCAAGCCGGATGTGCTCTTGCTGACAAAACTCTTCCATAGCCCCTTGGGATAGATCAGTGCCATTGTCTGTGATAATATTGTGTGGAAAACTGAAACGGAAGATTATTTTCTTCATGAACTGAACCGCCGTGGCTGCATCACACTTACTCACAGGCTTCGCCTCAACCCATTTAGTGAACTTATCAACATCCACCAAGAGATGTGTCTTTTTATCTTTAGACCTTTTGAAAGGTCCCACCATGTCAAGCCCCCAGACTGCAAACGGCCAAGTTATTGGAATCATCTGGAGCTCTTGAGCCGGCACATGCGCTCGTCGTGCGAATTTCTGACAACCATCACATCTACTGACCGGATCTTCCGCATCAGCGTGAGCCATCAACCAGTAAAAACCGTGACAAAACGCCTTGGCCACTAAGGATTTTGACCCGGCATGATGACCACAATCGCCTTCATGGATCTCATGAAGGATTTCCTGACCTTCTTCGGAGGAGACACACCGTTGAAATGCTCCGGAAACCCTGCGATGAAATAACTCTCCATCCGAAATCGTCATGGACTTAGACCGCCGGGTTATCTGTCGAGCCAGGGTCTCATCCGCTGGCAATTCTCCTCGGGTCATGTAAGCCAAAAATGGCACCGTCCAATCTGGGATGACATGAAGAGTCGCCACCAACTGCGCCTCCGGGTCAGGAACAGCTAAATTTTCTTCTGTGGGCAACTTGACAGAGGGGTGATGCAAAACATCTAAAAAGGTGTTGGGTGGTACCGGCTTACGTTGAGACCCCAGCCGGCTTAAAGCATCAGCTGCTTCGTTTTTCCGACGGTCAATGTGTTCCACCTGATAACCTTTAAAATATCCTGCAACCGCATCGACCTCTCGGCGATAAGCCACCATGAGAGGGTCTTTGGAATCCCACTTGCCAGACACCTGCTGAGCCACTAGATCTGAATCACCAAGACATCTAACCCGGCTCAAGCTCGTCTCCTTTGCCACTCGAAGACCATGGAGCAATGCTTCATACTCTGCTGCGTTGTTAGTGCACGGAAACATCAATCGTAACACATAACAAAATTTATCACCTCGCGGGGAAGTTAATACAACTCCGGCCCCCGAGCCTTCCAATTGCCTGGACCCATCAAAATGAATAGTCCCATATGTGTTGTCCGGCTTTTCTTCTGGCATCTGCATCTCTGTCCAGTCATTGATGAAGTCAACCAAAGCTTGAGACTTAATCGCAGTGCCTGGAACATACTTCAGCCCATGAGACCCAAGCTCAATTGCCCACTTGGCAACTCACCCTGTAGCTTCTTTGTTTTGAATAATGTCTCCCAAAGGAGCAGAGCTAACCACAGTGATTGGATGTCCCTGAAAGTAATGCTTAAGCTTCCGGCTTGCCATGAACACCCCATAAACAAGCTTCTGCCAATGTGGATATCGTTGCTTAGACTCAATTAACACTTCACTGACATAATAAACCGGCCGCTGAACCGGATGCTCTTTGCCAGCCTCCTTGTGCTCTACCACCATAGCCACACTAACAGCCCGTGAGTTGGCAGCTACATATAATAATAGTGGCTCTTTCTCAATTGGAGCAATTAGGACCGGTGGCTCAACCAGTTGTGCCTTCAGATCCTCAAAAGCGGCGTTCGCAGCATCACTCCAAACAAACACATCTATTTTCTTCATCAACTGATACAGAGGCATAGCCTTTTCCCCTAACCGGCTTATGAACCGGCTCAAAGCAGCCACACGACCCGCCAGTCGTTGAACATCATTAATGTAGGTTGGCTTGGCAGAGATGTAATTGCCTTGATCTCTCTGGGTTAGCTTCAATACCTCGGTTAGACACTAGAAAGCCCAAGAGTTTGCCGGCTGGTACTCCAAAAACACACTTGGCCGGGTTAAGAATCATCTTGTAAACCTGAAGATTATCAGAAGTCTCTTTCAGGTCTGTGACCAAGGTTTCCTCTTCTCTGGACTTCACCACTATATCATCCACATAGGCATGAACATTGTGCCCAATTTGATCATGAAGACAATTCTGCACACATCGTTGGTAAGTCGCCCGAGCACTCTTGAGCCCAAAAGGCATAGACACATAGCAGAACGCCCCAAAAGGTGTTATAAATGTTGTTTTCTCTTGATCCTTGACTGCCATCTTAATCTGATGATACCCAGAGTAAGCATCTAAGAAACTCAACCGCGCACAACCCGCCGTAGCATCAATGATCTGATCAATACGGGGAAGAGCAAACGGATTAGCCGGACAAGCCTTGTTTAAATCTGTGTAATCCACACACATACGCCAGGTGCCGTTCTTTTTGAGCACGAGCACCGGGTTAGCTAACCATTCTGGGTGAAAGACCTCCACAGTGAACCCGGCCGCCAAGAGCCGGGCCACCTCTTCTCCAATTGCCTTGCGCCTTTCTTCATTGAACCGCCGAAGAAACTGTCTGACAGGTTTGAACTTTGGATCGATATTAAGAGTGTGCTCAGCGAGTTCCCTCGGGACACCCGGCATGTCTGAAGGTTTCCATGCAAAGATGTCCCGGTTCTCACGGATGAACTCGATGAGTGCGCTTTCCTATTTCGGATCCAAGTTAGCGCTGATGATGAACTGTTTGGATGAATCGTCGGGCACAAAGTCAACCATCTTAGTGTCATCAGCTGACTTGAACTTTAACTCCGGCTCATGCTCTGTTGTTGGTTTCTTTAATGACGTCATGTCCGCTGGGTCAACATGATCCTTGTAGAATTTCAACTCCTCTGTCGCACAAACAGATTCAGCATAGGCTGCATCCCCTTCTTCACATTCCAAGGATATCTTCCGGCTCCCATGGACTGTAATGGTGCCCTTGTGACCTGGCATCTTGAGCTACAAATACACGTAACACAGCCGAGCCATGAACTTGGCATAAGCCGGCCGCCCAAACAGAGCATGACATGGGCTTTTGATCTTAACCACTTCAAAGGTTAATTTTTCTGCTCTGGAGTCATATTCATCTCCAAAGACTACTTCCAGCTCGATCTTACCAACTGGGTATGCCGATTTACCAGGCACCACACCATGAAAAATAGTGTTGGATTGTTTAAGATTCTTGTCCGTCAATCCCATCCGGCGAAACGTCTCATAATAAAGGATGTTGATGTTGCTGCCTCCATCCATGAGTACTTTGGTAAACTTATACCCACCAACCTGAGGTGCCACTACTAATGCCAAGTGACCCGGATTATCAACCCGGGGCGGGTGGTCCTCTCTGCTCCATACAATGGGCTGCTCCGACCAACGTAAATAACGTGGAACTGCCGGCTCAACGGCATTGACGGCCCTCTTGTGGAGTTTCTGGTCTCTCTTACAAAAACTTGTAGTGAATACATGATATTGTCCACTACTCAACTGCTTCGGGTTGCTCTGATAGCCGGATTGTTACTGTTGTTGATTCCCTTGGCCGTGTTGCTGATTATATCCTCCCTGGTGACCAGGATGACCATGAAAACCTCCTCCGCTTGAACCGGCGCCCGGGCCCTGAAAGCCGCCTGAGCCGCCACCCAGACCGTGACCCCCATCAAATGCATTTGAATTTTTAAATGCCTTCATGATCGTGTAATCCTTCCACAAGTGGGTAGCTGGCTTCTCCCTGGTGTCGTGTCTTGGACAAGGTTCATTCAATAGCTGCTCAAGGGTGGGGCCTGACCCGCCCGATCGAGGGGCTTCCTGCCCTTGCGCCGCTGATTACCACCCTGCGCATTAGTATTAGCAACAAACTCATCAGCCTTACGCTTATTACCTCCTTGATTTGTCGAGTTATGCTGGTGACCCTTGCCATTGTCGTTCTTCTTTCCCTTCGTTGCCTTTTCTTCATCAGACGCCGGGTCTTTAGTGGTATCAGAATCAGCATACTTGACAAGAGCTGCCATCAACGTTCCTATGTCATTATAGTCTCCTTTAAGCCGCCCCAACTTCTACTTCGGAGGTTCAAAACGGCAATTTTTCTCCAGCATCAAAACTATTGAGCCGACATCCATTTTATCAGACGAATGTATTATCTCCTTGACTCGGCGCACCCAATGGGTTGTAGATTCTCCATCCTCTTGCTTGCAATTGGTCAGGTCCACAATTGACATTGGCTGCTTACACGTGTCTTTAAAGTTCTGGATGAACCGTGCCTTCAACTCTGCCCATGAGCCGATGGAATTGGGTGGTAATCCTTTCAACCAGGTCCGAGCCGTTCCATCCAACATCATGGTGAAGTACTTGGCCATTGCAGCATCACTAAGCTCCAACAGCTCCATAGCCATCTCATAACTCTCAATCCAAGCCCCCGGCTGTAAGTCAGCCGTGTAGTTAGGTACCTTACGAGATCCCTTGAAATCCTTGGGCAACCGCTCATTGCGTATGGCTGGGACTAGGCAAGGTATGCCTCCGGTTCTTGTAACCACTCCTGCCTCAACCGAGGTTGCTGGATAAGCCGGAAAGGTTTGGTGAGCTGCCTGCTCTGCTGCTATCTGAGCCGCCCGTTCCGCCTCTTGACGAATCCTCTCCTGATCCGCCAAGTTAAGGGCTCCAGCCCGCACTGGCTCATGCCTATATGGCCGGTTGTGGCGCTGAGCATTACTTGACATCTCCGCAGACTCCATGTGCCTACTATAACTCGGGCTCCGGCTTGGGCGAGGAGTTGAATGAATCCTGTCTCGATTGTAGGAGTATGCATCCTGCTGGGCCAAAGCTGTCTGAAGCAGTTCTCTTACCCTCCGGGTTTCAATTGCTGCTGGCGAGTCGCCTTCCATTGGGAGAGCTGCCAAATGAGCCGACGCCACAATGAGGTTCTCCATGGGGTCGGAAAAGTGACCCGGGGGCGTTGCTATATAACGAGGAGCTGTATTCATGCGCGGCGGCAACATGGTGCGGTGCTGAACTGGTGCACCGGGCGTCGTGACCCGGTTTGCCTCTGGCGGGTTGCTCCCTCCAGCTCCAGGTGTATGGAACAGATTCCTCGGATCCAGCGTTAGAGGCAGACGCGACTGAGTTTTCTGATGCCTCCTCCTCATGACTTCGTTTGATGCATTAAGATCTACCGAGAGGCGGAAGGTTTCTGCTTGAAGCTGCTGAGCACGAGCATCCAAAGCTGCTCGCTCTGCTGCCATCCGGGTTTCCTCCGCGGCTAGATTTTCCTTAGCTTGCACCATCTCCTCCCGCACGCGTGCCACTTCCGCGTCATGTTGGGCTTTATCCGCCGGCTCTACCGCAACGGTTAACAGAGTCATCAGTTTATCCATGAGGTCCATGAAAACCTGAGCCGGGGGGCGCGCGGGGTCTCCTGACCCGGCAGCTGCCCACTCGGTGGCCGCCGCTATCGCTGCGGTGGAGTTCTGCCCGGGCTGTGTCCCTGCCATGAAGACTCCGGCCCAATTCGGCGGCTCAAGGGGGTCCAGAATACTGCTGCCATCGGAACATCCCCCGAGCACGCCATCTTGCAGTTGGTACAACGAGTCCGTCTCACCTGTTGATGATGCAGTATCAGAGCAGATGGCCGTCTCTCCGCCCTGCATCGATCCTTCGGAGTATTCACCACCGTGGATGCAGCCTACGAAGGCATGCTTCACGACAGATTAAACACGGGCGGACCCGGCGCGTTGAGCCATTTCGATGAGGTCGGTGTGGACATCCGGCCCAGGGTCTGACTCGCCGATCCGGCCGATGAAGACGTGAATTGCGCCGAAGGGGACCCGGTACCCGTACTCAATTGAGCCGGCCTCGGGGCCCCAGCCTTCATCGTCGATGTAGATCTTGCCGCGACGACTCTTGGTCATCCGGCCCACAGCATATCCCTTGAGCCCTTCGAAGTTGCCCTTCAAGAACTCAAATCCATCGTGCGCTGGCCCCACGGTGGGCGCCAACTGTTGTGGAATTGTCACGACAGATGTCCTAGAGCAAGGACTTAGTCGTAGGGCCATCGCACTAGGAAGCTTAAAGGGGTTAATCGGGACAAAGGACACGAGAGAGGATTTTATACTAGTTCAGCCCCTTACGATGAAGGTAAAAGCCTACGTCTAGTTGGGATTGGTATTGCTGAGGTTTCGATCTCCAAGAGGCTCAACTCGCCGGCTTGGTGATCGACTTGATTGTTTCTTGCCCTAAGCCGCCACCGGGTCGTCCCCCTTATATACACGGGTTGACGCCTGGTGGCTTACAGAGTCCCGGCCGGCTCATAATCGTGTCCAGCTCGGTGACTTCCTTTACATGCCTTTCTTTACAAGTCTTTTCGCCCATATGGTGGTTTACAATAACGGGCCTTAAGCCGGCCCGAGGCCTTTGGGCTTTCTATATATACTAATAAACTATCATCTTGACTGTATATTAGGCTTCTTACGTAACCCGCCATTAATTGATAGTAATATCCCCAACAATAAGGGATCACAATAGTTTTCGAGGGTAGAGTATTCAACCTAAATTTATTGATTCGACACAAGGGGAGCCAAACAATATTCTCAAGTATTAACAATTGAGTTGTCAATTCAACCGCACCTGAAAGACTTAATATCTGCAGCAAAGTAATATGGAAGTAACGGTAACGGTGGCAAAGTAACAGTATTAGTTTTGTAGTGATTGTAATAGTGGCAACGGTAAAGTAACTAAGCAAAGATCAATATGTGAAAAGCTCGTAGGCAATGGATCAGTGATGGATAATTATGTCGGATGCGATTCCTCATGCAACAGTTTATAACATAGGGTGACACAGAACTAGCTTCAGTTCATCAATGTAATGTAGGCATGTATTCCGAATATAGCCATACGTGCTTAAAAAAGAACTTGCATGACATCTTTTGTCCTACCCTCCCGTGGCAGCGGGGTCCTATTGGAAACTAAGGGATATTAAGGCCTCCTTTTAATAGAGTACCAAATCAAAGCATTAACACTTAGTGAATACACGAACTCCTCAAACTACGGTTATCACCGGGAGTGGTCCCGATTATTGTCACTTCGGGGTTACCGGATCATAACACATAGTAGGTGACTATTGACTTGCAAGATAGGATCAAGAACTCACATATATTCACGAAAAAATAATAGGTTCAGATCTGAAATCATGGCACTCGGGCCCTAGTGACAAGCATTAAGCATAGCTAAATCATAGCACCATCAATCTCAGAACATAATGGATACTGAAATCATGAGGATATTGATGTATGAGTAATGTCTTGCAACCACGTTACGGGAGATTGGCTAGAATGGTGGTTATGTTCAGAGGAAGCTACCTAGAAGTGGTTTATTTCCTGTAACACACCGAGAACCATGCTACAGTAATCCCCTTCTAATGATGCCTTGTCATCATTGCTACTGTTGCTAATCTCACTTTGAATCTCAAATTCAAATTAAAGTCAAAATTCAAACTTTTTCAAAAGCCTCGCAATCTTTTTGTGGCAGTGCACAATGATTCTTTGAAATTGTTTGGCCAGTGGCATAATTTTGCAAAGTCTTTTGTGAGTAAAAGAAAAAGGAAAAGCTGCAAAAAAAGGAAAAGGCTATAGCAAGAGAAGGAAAAGCCCTCCTCCCTGATGAAGCTATGTACCTAGGGTAGGGTCATGGATCTGTCCAAGATACCCTCCCCAAGGACATCTCTAAAGGAACCAGAAGCGGTCGAAGCAAAATCATCATCCACTCGACCGTGAAGCTATGTTCCACTCGACAGTATAGAAGACACTCGACTATGCGAACAACCACTTGATGATACGAGAAACCACTCGGAGTGTAGAAGGCCTAACGTCACTCAGGATGACAACGGTCGGTCATTCACTCTGCAACCTTAAAGATCATTTATACCTCTTTATTACTAGCATTACCAGTAACGCCCTGCCTTAATGTACATTGAACCCTTTGTAACGTGGGCTGGCTGGGGTCCTAGCGCACTCTATATAAGACACCCCCTCCTCCGAGACAAGGGTTCGCACCTTCTGTAATTCACGCACATATATCCAGTCGACCGCCTCCGGGCTCCGAGACGTAGGGCTGTTACTTCCTCCGAGAAGGGCCTGAACTCGTAAAACTCGCGTGTACAACTCCTCCATAGCTAGGATCTTGCCTCTACATTCCTACCCCCCTATTCTACTGTTTGTCCTAGAACCACGACAGTTGGCGCCCACCTTGGGGTAGGTGTCTTAGCGACTTGTTGGAGAAGTTGCTATTTTTCCGATCCCCTTCATCATGGTTCCAGGCGGAGGTTTGGCTGAGGGCCGCAAGATCCGTCTCGGCGCGCTCATGTTTGTCGCTGACGACTCCGCTTGGCTTCAGGAGGCTCCACTCGACATTGACGCACTCCCCGTCCATGGGGCGACGTACTTTCACGCATGCGTCCTCCTGCGACAGCCGTCGACCCAGTATCGATCGGCTCCAGCAGCTTTCCCCCTCCCTGCAACCTGTCGGAGCAAACGTTTCGGTCGGTTGAGGCTTCAGCAGTGGGTGAGGCATGCGGTGGCCCGCCAGTCGGCCACCCCTCAAGTCGCGGCGATCGAGCCCGACGAAACTCTCTACGGCCTGTTCAATCTGTCGACTGGCTCCATAGAGACCGCATCCGAGTGCGGCAACAGCGACCCAGCGGCTGAAGTTCTGATGGTCAATGGACCACGCAGCCCTCCTGGCTTCGCCCGTGAAGACGGAGGCTACGGGAACGGCGATCCGTCGCGCATTCATGAAGAGTACCGCCCCGAACCCCTCTCTTCGCAGCAGAGGGAGGAACTTTGCCGCCGGAACATGGATGCACTACATACTCCTATAGTTGGAGAAACCCCTAAGGCCCAGGCCTTGGAGCAGGCGCACTTAGCCAACTTGGCTGAGCACACTCGACTAGAGAACCTCCAGGGCGCACTCGACGATCGCGCTGGGCAGCGTGCTCCTGAATCCAGTCGAAGCCAACTTTTTCCACCTCCGACTCAGGTATACCGAACCCCGATCCAGAATCTAGCAGCTGCTGCCTGGATAGCGGAGTCGATCCAACCTTCCCAGTCAGAAGGTGGCCGAGGTATGGTGCAGATCCGAGCCTTGCTTCGGGCGGCGGGAGAACAGAATACGGTCGTATCTCAGTCGCGGAATAGGATCCATAGCAGATCCGTGGTTGCAGACACAGTTCAGTTGGCCCATAGCCCAAGATCGCCCCCGAGGCGTGAGGGACATGGGGATCGACGAGATCAGTACAGAAACCGTGAGCAGTATGATCACCGAGTCGATCGCGATGATCGTCGTCGAGTGCCCATGCCTCCCCCAAGGAGTGGGTCGTACGTGCCTCGGCAACATGAAGACAGACACCCTCACAGTGTTGGGCGAGGTATTCCAGTCAACCCCAGGGAGCCATGCTTTGATGCGAGATCTATTCTCGTTCAGGGCTTGGTCGACAGAAACAGAGCTCACCGAGAGGGCCATGACAGGGATCTGCAAACCAGCAATAGGGTGCATGTCTCAGGTCCAGAGTGCTTCAGCAGAGCTATCAGAGCTGCAGTGATTCCCCCCAACTTCAGGTTGGCGACTGGAGTCAGTAAGTTCACTGGTGAGTCCAAGCCTGACATTGGCTTGAAGACTACCGAGTGGCTATTCAGATTGGTGGCGGCAATGATGAAGTGGCCATGAAACACCTTCCTCTGATGTTGGAGGGCTTGGCTAGAGCATGGCTGAATCAGTTGGCACCTGGCAGTATTTATACTTGGGAAGATCTCGCCCGAGTGTTTGTCAGAACATTCGAGGGAACTTGCAAACGGCCGGCAGGTTTGACGGAATTACAGTGTTGTGTTCAGAAACCGAATGAAACTTTGAGGGATTATATCCAAAGATGGATCACCCTACACCACACGGTGGAGGATGTGTCTGATCATCAGGCAATTTGTGCCTTTAAGGAAGGTGTCAGGTATCGGGAGTTGAATCTGAAATTCGGCCGGACAGGAAATATGACTCTGACTCGGATGATGGAGATCGCCACCAAGTATGCCAATGGTGAAGAAGAAGAACGACTCCAGAGTGGCAAGCACAAAGCAGTCGCCCACGAAGCCGGAGGAGGAAACTCCGGTCGGAAACAGAAGCGCAAGGCCGAGCCAGCTACTCCTGGTGAAGCGTTGGCTATGGTTCAAGGAAAGTTCAAGGGGAAGCCCAAAGGGCCGTGGAACTCCAAGAAAGTAAAAGATCAAGATGGAAATGACGTGTTGGATCTGCCGTGCCACATCCACACCAAAAAAGATGAAGAGGGTAATTTCATTTACCTGAAGCACACCACTCGGCAGTGTCGGCTCCTAATCCAGCAATTCCGAGAGAAACAGCCTAAGGAAAAGGAGAAGGAGGCAGACAAGGCTGAGGATGAGGAAGGGGATGATGATGGTTATCCCCACGTGAATTCCACTCTGATGATTTTTGCTGATGTTGAGAGCAAAAGTCGATTGAAAGTCATCAACAGAGAAGTGAACATGGTCGCTCCGGTGACACCCAGTTATTTGAAGTGGTCACAGACTACCATTACATTTGACCAGTCTGATCATCCAACGCACATAGCCACCCCTAGGAGGCAAGCACTGGTGGTCGACCCGGTGGTCGAAGGCACTCGACTGACAAAAGTCCTGATGGACGGTGGCAGTGGCCTGAACATACTGTATGCAGAGACGTTGAAGGGAATGGGCATTCCGATGTCTAGACTCAGTGAAAGCAATATGAATTTCCATGGGGTCATTCTAGCCAAAAAGGCTGCATCCCTTGGTCATATTGCTCTCGACGTAGTTTTCGGTGATTCCAAGAATTACCGCAAAGAAAAGTTGACATTTGAAGTTGTGGATTTCCAGAGTGCCTATCATGCCATTCTGGGCAGGCCAGCTTATGCACGTTTTATGGCTCGACCATGTTACGTGTACCTCAAATTGAAGATGCCTGGTCCCAAAGGGGTGATCAATATCTCTGGTAATCGGAAGAAGGCAGAAGAGTGCTTCCAGAAGGGTTCAAAGATCGCCGATGCTCAGATGGCCGTGGTAGAATTGCAAGAATACCAAAAAAAATGCAGATCCGAGTGATTTGTTGCGAGCCAAGAAGCCAACCACAGATTCAGCATTCCAATCGTCTGGTGAAACGAAGTGGATTCACATTCACCCGACAGACCCCAATGTTGCTCCGACTCACATTTCAACCACACTCGACTCCAAATAGGAAGAAGCGCTCATCCAGTTCCTCCGTGAGAACTGGGACATCTTTGCATGGAAGCCTTCTGACATGCCGGGTGTTCCCAGGGGACTGGCTGAGCATCGTTTGCGAGTCGACCCAAAACTGAAACCAGTCAAAGAACATCTTCGACGGTCCGCCGTACAGAAGAGAAAGGCAATTGGTGAAGAGGTGGCTCGGGTTTTGGCAGCTGAGTTTATCCGAGAGATTTACCACTCCGAGTGGTTAGCCAATGTTGTCATGGTCCCAAAGAAGGACGACTCACTTCGCATGTGCATTGACTTCAAGCATATCAATCGGGCCTGCCCGAAAGATCACTTTCCTCTCCCTCGCGTCGACCAGATAGTCGACTTGACTGCGGGGTGCGAGCGTTTGTCCTTTTTGGACGCCTACTCCGGGTACCACCAGATCCGTCTGTACGGACCCGACGAGATAAAGGCAGGTTTCATCACCCCGTTTGGGTGCTTCTGTTATGTCACAATGCCATTCGGTTTGAAGAACGCTGGAGCCACATTCATGCGGATGATTCAGAAGTGCCTGCTCACTCAGATCAGCCGAAATGTGGAAGCATACATGGATGACATTGTGGTCAAGTCACATAAAGGTTCCGACCTACTGACTGACCTTTCTGAAACCTTTGCCAGCCTCAAAAGGTATGATATCAAGCTCAATACATCAAAGTGCATGTTTGGAGAATTACTCGGTTTCCTAGTTTCCGAACGAGGGATCGATGCTAACCCAGAGAAAGTGGGTGCTATACTCCGAATGAAACGCCCTATGCGTGTGCATGATGTCCAGAAGCTTACTGGTTGCTTGGCCGCCCTAAGTCGATTCATTTCTTGCCTCGGTGAAAAGGCGCTGCCTCTTTACCGACTGATGAAGAAATCAAATAAGTTCGAGTGGAACCCAGAAGCTGATGCAGCATTTGCAGAGCTAAAAGCCCTACTTTCCACCCAGCCGGTGCTTGCTGCTCCAATCAGCAAAGAGCCTTTACTGCTTTATATAGCAGCCACTGGACAAGTCGTCAGTACAGTACTTACGGTCGAGCGGGAAGAAGAAGGAAAAGCTTATAAAGTTCAGCGCCCAGTTTATTATATTTCTGAAGTCCTGACTCCATCAAAGCAGAGATATCCGCACTACTAGAAGCTCGTCTATGGGATTTACATGACCACGAAGAAGGTTGCACACTATTTCTCTGATCACTCTGTTACAGTCATCAGCGACGCTCCATTGTCAGAGATTCTGCACAACAGAGATGCAACTGGTCGAGTGGCAAAATGGGCGATTGAACTCCTTCCCTTATATATCAAGTTTGAGGTAAAGAAAGCTATCAAGTCCCAAGCAATAGCAGATTTCCTCGCCGAGTGGATCGAACAGCAACTGTCGACTCAAGTTCACTCGGAGCACTGGACCATGTTCTTTGACGGATCCAAAATGCTGAATGGTTCTGGTGCTGGGGTAGTACTGGTATCCCCCCGAGGAGACAAGCTCAGATATGTCCTCCAGATTCACTTTGATTCCTCCAACAATGAAGCAAAATATGAAGCCCTCTTGTATGGGTTGCGCATGGCCATCTCACTCGGCGTCCGTCGCCTCATGGTCTATGGCGACTCAGATTTGGTGGTCAATCAAGTGATGAAGGAGTGGGACGTCAGAAGCCCAGCCATGACCGGTTACTGCAACGCGGTGAGGAAGTTGGAAAAGAAGTTTGAAGGATTAGAGCTTCACCACATCCCCGGGCTGAAAAATCAAGCAGCCGATGACTTGGCAAAGATAGGATGCAAGAGAGAAGCCATTCCCAGCAATGTGTGTTTGGAACATATTCACACGCCGACAGTTCAGGAAGATCCTTTTACTGAAGAGCCCCCACAGCCTAAGAGCGTCATAGATCCGACTGAAGTCGAGGTCCCAGCAGTGGTCGACCTAATCATGGAGATTCTGGTCATCACACCCGACTGGACAGTGCCGTACATTGCGTACATCCTCAGAAAAGAACTCCTAGAAGACGAAGAAGAGGCTCGGCAGATCGTCCGTTGATCCAAGGCCTTTACTATGATAAGAGGACAATTGTTCAGGGAAAGCGTGACTGGAGTCGGTCAGAGATGCATAACGCCAGAAGAAGGTCGAATGATCCTCAATGACATCCACTCGGGGACCTGTGGCCACCATGCGTCCTCTCGGGCCATCGTGGCTAAAGCATACCGAGCCGGGTTCTATTGGCCGCGAGCAAATGAAATGGCGAAAGATATAGTCGACAGATGTGAAGGCTACCAGTTTTACTCGGACATGTCTCACAAGCCAGCGTCAGCCCTGAAGACCATTCCTCTCGTCTGGCCCTTTGATGTTTGGGGTTTGGATATGGTTGGACCACTAAGAACTGGTAAGAGTGGCTTCACTCATGTGCTCCTGGCAGTCAACAAGTTTACCAAATGGATCGAAGCTAAACCTGTCAAGAGTCTCGAGACCAGCACTGCTGTCAGTTTTATCAGAGAATTGACATTCAGATATGGAGTTCCACACAGCATCATTACGGACAACGGGTCGAACTTTGATTCTGACGAGTTTAGAGCCTTCTGCGCTTCTCAAGGCACGCGAGTCGACTACGCTTCTGTCGCTCACCCGCAGTCGAACGGACAAGCAGAAAGAGCTAATGGCCTGATTCTCAAAGGATTGAAACCCCGACTGATGCGTGACCTCAAACACGCAGCAGGCGCTTGGATCGATGAGCTTCCGTCAGTTTTGTGGGGTTTGAGGACAACTCCCAATCGGTCGACTGGACAAACTCCTTTCTTCTTGGTCTATGGAGCCGAAGCTGTTCTGCCGAGTGACCTGCTCCACAATGCGCCCCGAGTCGAGCTCTTTTCCGAAGAAGAAGCAGAGCGGGCCCGGCAGGATTCAGTCGATCTCTTAGAGGAGGAAAGAGAGATGGCCTTGATCCGGTCGACCATTTATCAGCAAGACTTGCGTCGATTCCACGCCAAGAACGTGAGGAGCCGAACCTTTCAAGAGGGAGACCTGGTTCTTCGAGTGGATCAATAGAAACCACACAAGCTTGCCCCGGCTTGGGAAGGCCCCTTCATCATCACCAAAGTTCTACACAACGGAGCATACCATCTTTACAGTGTTGAGCATCAGAAAGACGAGCCACGGGCTTGGAACGCGGAGCTGCTCCGCCCCTTTTATACTTAAGCACTCATTCGAATAAAATGTAATAAGAAGTACCTTTGTAATTTGTTCGTCAAAGACAAGAGCTTTTCAGTCTTCTCGCATGACTGTTGTTGCTTTTATTTACCTCTAAAATCCCCCAGTGGGTGGGCTTAGCCGCGAATCCGTTTCGCCTAAGTTCGAAAGAAAATCCTACCGAGTGGTGAGCAATCCTCCCACTCGGGGGCTTAGCTGCAGTCCAGTAATCGCCTAAGTTCTCTCACTCGGAGACTTAGCTGCAGTCCGGTACTCGCCTAAGTTTGAAAAAAATCCTATCGAGTGGAGAGCAATCCTCCCACTCGGGGGCTTAGCTGCAGTCCAGTACTCGCCTAAGTTCTCTCACTTGGAGACTTAGCTGCAGTCCGGTACTCGCCTAAGTTTGAAAAAATCCCACCGAGTGGAGAGCAATCCTCCCACTCGGGGGCTTAGCTGCAGTTCAGTACTCGCCTAAGTTCTCTCACTTGAAGACTTAGCTGCAGTCTGGTACTCGCCTAAGTTTGAAAAAGTCCCACCGAGTGGAGAGCAATCCTCCCACTCGGGGGCTTAGCTGCAGTCCAGTACTCGCCTAAGTTCTCTCACTTGGAGACTTAGCTGCAGTCTGGTACTCGCCTAAGTTTGAAAAAATCCCACCGAGTGGAGAGCAATCCTCCCACTCGGGAGCTTAGCTGCAGTCTAGTACTCGCCTAAGTTTAAAAAATCCTACCGAGTGGAGAGCAACCCTCCCACTCGGGGGCTTAGCTGCAGTCTGGTACTCGCCTAGGCTCTCCCACTCGGGGGCTTAGCTGCAGTCCAGTACCCACCTAAGTTTAAAAAATCCTACCGAGTGGAGAGCAACCCTCCCACTCGGGGGCTTAGCTGCAGTCTAGTACTCGCCTAAGCTCTCCCACTCGGAGGCTTAGCTGCAGTCTAGTACTCACCTAAGTTTGTAAAATCCTACAGAGTGGGGAACAACCCTCCCACTCGGAGGTTTGGAGCTACGCCACAAGTACAACTTGCGTTCCATCCCTATCCGCAAGGACGACAAGGTGCAGGTCGACTGCAACCTTCTCCTTCGGAGCTACGCCACAAGTACAACATGCGCTCCATCCCTATCCGCAAGGACGACGAGGTGCAGGTCGACTGCAACCTTCTCCTTCGGAGTTACGCCACAAGTACGACGTGCGCTCCATCCCTATCCGCAAGGACGATGAAGTGCAGGTCGACTGGGGTCGCCACCTCAGAGCTGCATCTCCAGCACAAAGACTATTCCGAGCAGAGAACAAAGTCCACTTGAAGGCAAAACGCAAGCATATTCGGAAATAAACCAAATTCAGATAAATCCTAAGGTTCCAAGCAGCAAACCAAAAGTATTCGAGTATCAAGCCCAAAGGAGTTTAACGGTTACAGCAACCACTCGGCATTCCGAGGCAAATTTAAAGCAGATTCAAGTCTCATAAGTTTGTTCACTCGGCAGGAGGAGGGCTGGCAGGCTCGACGAATTCGTCCAGGTCGATCCCATCCGCGATCCGAGTGGCAGCAGCGATGGAAGTCTCCATGAAGGACTGGAAGTCATGCTTTTTGGTGTTAGCGACCTTGATCGCCGCCAGCTTGTCTTCACGAGCTTCCTTGCAGTGGACTCGCACCAAGGATAGCGCCACATCAGCACCACACCGGGCGGAGGACTTCTTCCATTCCTGCACTCGGTCAGGGATCTCGTTGAGTCGAACCATAAGAGATTCCAGGTCATTTTTAAGCATCGCCCTTGGCCAGAGCAATGAGTCGACTTGTGAGACTGCCTCCTTCAGGCGCGCGAGGTAGCTTGTGACGCTGGCGACACGAGACTCCAGTCGGAGCACGTTCATTGCAGTTTCGTCGCAAATTGGAGAAGCGATAGGGTCCAGACCCGTATCGACCTTTCCAGTTTCCTCGTCAAAGTCTTGGTAGAATTCTGCAGCCAAAAATTAGTGAGTCGACCGGATAGGATCCGTTCGCAAGCATCAACACAGTCGGTTTAAGAGAAATACCTTCCAGCATAAGATAAAGCTTTTTGGCGAGAGTTCTCAAATAAGCCTCCGTGTCATTCCTCTTGTGGACCGCAGACTCCAGCTTTTCGTTCAGGGTAATTTTGTCCTTCTTCAGACAAGTCACCTCTCGGTTAGGCTCGTTGAGACAGGACTTCAGCTTGGTCACCTCCCCTTCCAGTGCTTCGACTGAAGCCAGTTTCTTGTCTACGAGGGTAGTTTTATCTTGGGCTTCCTTCTGTGCAGCGGCGAGGTCCGAGTCCTTCTTCTCCAGAGCCAACTTCATTTTCTCTGCAAAAGAAGCAATCGGATCAGACAAGAGCTCGAAGAAAAGTTAAAAAAAAAGACAGTCGACAGGCAGTTACCTTCCATACCAGCAGCTTCGTCTTGAGCTTTCTTCAGATTCTGCTGGGCCAACTCCAAGTCAAGGTTGAGTTGCCTCTGCTTCTCCTCAAGTTCAGCAAACTTGGAAATGAGAGTACAAGACTTCTGCAGAAGGCAAAAGACGTGTCAATCGACAAGATCAAAGGTTGTTCACTTCCGAGTGGACAAAACTTAAAGAAGTTCGCTTAGACCCCAGCCGACTGCACACAGTCGACTGCGGTCTCAGGGGCTACACCCAGCGGGTGCACTTAGCGTGCCCCCGCTGATTAAGACCCAACTCGACCGGTTCACCCGGGTCAAGTCAAAAAAAACTGTTCAGACCCCAGTCGACTGCGGTCTCGGGGACTACACCCAGTGGGTGCACTTAGCATGCCCCCACCGGTTCCAATCTCATTCGACCGGTCTGCCCGGGTCAAGTGGAAGAAAAGAAAGGAAGGTAAAACTCAGACCCCAGTCGACTGCCAGTAGTCGACTGCGGTCTCGGGGACTACACCCAGTGGGTGCACTTGGTGTGCCCCCACCGGTTCGGATCCTACTCGCCCAGACCGAGTGGAAGAACACAACTACCAAATACAATAAAACACCCAGTGGGTGCACTGATTCGATGCAAACAACAGGAGATTGTATAGAAGAAAATTTTTCGGGTAGCATATCCTGATAGAGCAAGGTCGGTTGAAAGTCTACTTACCTGGACATTGGCCTGGAGAGCAGGGCTGGCGTCATAAGCAGCCTGGCTATTCTCATGCACTGCCTTCATCCACTCCATCATCACGTCAGCTTGACGAATGGCTTCCGCAGCCGCTTCCGACTGGTTGTCCGGAACGGGTTAGCTGGTGAAAAAGAGAGCAGACGACCCAGGTGTGGCAGCTTGGAGCTCTGTGGCATGGAGTTGGACGACTGAAGGAATCACCGATGCGGTCGACGGTGCGGGGTGCTCACTCGACAAGGGTGCAGCGAAGGTTACAGAGGCCCTGCCCGCGTCTTCAGGTTGACGGACGGGTGGTGTTGTTGTTGGCCCTTGCTGAGACATCTTGCCAACTGCTACCTTCTTGCTCTTCCTGGGCTTAAGATCCAAATCTTCATCGTCATCTGGAAGATCGATGACGTTGGGTGGAGCTGCAAGACAGATCATTCGACCCCAAGTGAACCACTAGAATGTAATCGACCAGGGAATCAAGAACAAGATCATAAGAGTTTCTACTTGGGTTAGAGGTAACCGCGTCTTCCATCTCCTCGTCTCGATACTGGAGGGAAGAGGTTCCCGATGTAGCAGCACTGCAAGTGTCTGTACTCAGTCGGTTACGTTCTGTTGCTCGAGTCGACGAAAAGAACAAGTCAGATGATTACCCAGAGATGGTAGGGATGGTCACTTTGATCCTGGGCAAAGCCTTGGGCAGTTTGGAGGAGGTGGCCTTCGGTGCTTTTGGAGATGGAGACGGCACAATCTTGGGCTGCTTTGGGGCCTTCTCAATCGACGCTGGAGAAGACATCCGGGGGCGCTTCGAAGACTGCCCAGTCGGCGCGGTCGCCAGGTCCGGGGTGCTCGCCGGGTCGTGTGCGTGCTTGGATCTCCTCTCTCTGCGAGGAGGCGAGTTGACTTCTTTGTCATCGCTCGAGTCGTCGCTATCCTCGTCCTCCTCTGCATCCGAGTGGCACTCGCTGCTCTCACCCCCGCTCGCTCCCTCCTCGACATCTTGCTCCTGCACTCCGTTGGGCATCGAGTACATGTCAATGAGAGCCTGAAAGAACAATGAGCAAAAGGAGTACAGTCGACCATCAACAAGGTGTCACAAAGTGAATCGGAAAGATATTTGAGAAAAAAGAATCATACCTGTTCCGGCCAGCGCGAGTGGTCGAATGAAATCACCCTCCTAGACCCCCGGGGGTTGTCTTTGTTGCTGGTGATTCCCATCAGCCACTTCTCCAAGATGTCCTCACTGACGTCCTCCGGGTGAATCCAAGTGGAGTCCTCGAGTCCAGAATACATCCACATCGGATGATCACGGGCCTGGAGCGGTTGGATGCGTCGACCGAGAAAGACCTCCAGCAGGTCCATCCCAGTCACCCCGTCGCGAACGAGTTGGATGACCCGCTCGACCAACACCTTGACCTGTGCCTTCTCTTCGGGAACCACCTTCAAGGAGGAGGGCTTCTCCACTCGAGCCAGGGAAAAGGGAGGAAGTCCGGTCGACTGACCCGGGGTTGGCTGATCCTTGCAGTAAAACCAAGTTGACTGCCAGCCGCGGACCGAGTCGGGAAGGATCATCGCCGGGAAGGTGCTCTTGTTCCTCATCTGGATCCCCAGGCCCCCGCACATCTGGATCACGTGCGTCCTCTCATCACTCGGATTGGCCTTTTTGACCGACTGGGAGCGACAGGTGAAGATATGTTTGAAGAGGCCCCAGTGCGGTCGACAGCCCAAGAAATTTTCACACATTGACACAAAAAGCGGCCAGATAGACTATGGTGTTTGGAGTGAAGTGGTGGAGCTGAGCCCCAAAGAAGTTCAAAAAGCCCTGAAAGAAAGGATGGGGAGGCAAAGAAAATCCGCGATCGACATGGGTGGCGAGGAGAACGCACTCACCCTCCCTTGGCTGCGGCTCGGTCTCGTTCCCCGGGAGCCGCGCCGATTTGTGGGGGATCAGTCCCCCCTCCACCGGGTCGTTGAGGTCGTCCTGGCTGATCGTCGAGCGGATCTAGTCGCCCTGGATCCAGCCCGGCGGCAGGCCGGATCTCGACGAGGATCCACCCCGGCTGGTCCGCTTGCCCATCGCCTTCACGGTCGCCTTCTTCGCACGCTCCAGCGCCACCGTCTTCTCTTTCCCCATGGCGACGGATCAAGTTTGAGCGAGGGTCCGACGACGAGAGCAAAAGCGAGCGTGGCGGAGAGGTCGGAGGAAGAAGAAAAGAGAATGGGAGCGCACGGTGCAGAGACCCGGTCTGGTGCCTTTTATAAGGTCATTCCCCGAGTGACTGACTGGTAGGCCCAGGCGATCTAAAAAAATCCCACAACAGTCGCGCGCGCAGTACGTGGCAAAAAAGGTGGCACGGAGATCGAGGAGACCTGCCTAATCCGTACCGATTACCACGGCCTCGCCCGTCTGGCGCGCTTCCTGAAATTCGAATCCCGCGAAATCCATGGAGAACAGAGCAACTGGTCAGACCGAAAACATCCTCCACATTATCATTCGGAATTCTACCGTGAAAGTTCACTCGACAAAAACTAAGAATGGACCAAGGCGACTGAAAAAGAAGTTGAAGCTGTCTCCTCGGTTCATTGTTCCAGAACAAGTTATACTCACAGCAGAAAGAATGAGTCGGAAGTGTTCCCAACTCCTTCCTCACTCAAACCATGATCCATTCGGGGGCTAATGATGAAGCTATGTACCTAGGGTAGGGTCATGGATCTGTCCAAGATACCCTCCCCAAGGACATCTCTAAAGGAACCACAAGCGGTCGAAGCAAAATCATCATCCACTCGACCGTGAAGCTATGTTCCACTCGACAGTATAGAAGACACTCGACTATGCAAACAACCACTCGACGATACGAGAAACCACTCGGAGTGTAGAAGGTCTAACGTCACTCAGGATGACAACGGTCGGTCATTCACTCTGCAACCTTAAAGATCCTTTATACCTCTTTATTACTAGCGTTACCAGTAACGCCCTGCCTTAATGTATATTGAACCCTTTGTAACGTGGGCTGGCTGGGGTCCTGGCGCACTCTATATAAGTCACCCCCTCCTCCGAGACAAGGGTTCGCACCTTCTGTAATTCACACGCATATATCCAGTCGACCGCCTCCGAGCTCCAAGATGTAGGGTTGTTACTTCCTCCGAGAAGGGCCTAAACTTGTAAAACTCGCGTGTACAACTCCTCCATAGCTAGGATCTTGCCTCTACATTCCTACCCCCTATTCTACTGTCAGTCCTAGAACCACAACACTCCCTGTTGGGCCTTGACCCAGATGGCCAACAGGCCGTCAGGCCGGCCCACCCCCTGCCTACACCTAACCCCCACTCCCCACTCACTCCTCCCATGTTCCCCTTTCTCCTTCGTCTCCTCTCCCCGTCTGGATCGGGGCAGAGGAGCCAGATCCCGCGCCGCCCCGATGCCCGTCGCCTCCTCGACCTCGACGCGCTACCTCGCCATTCGCCGGACTGCCCCGCCGCCGCTTGGAACCCCCCTCCGGACCGCCTCCCTGCCAAGCGCCTCCCCGTCCTTGACCTCCTCCCCAACGCCAACGCCGTTTGCCGTTGCCGCCACCTCGCCCCGCCGCCGTTCCGCCTCGCCGGTCCTCCCCAGGCCTCGCCGCACCGTTCCCCGGCACCGGGGGTGAGCTCACGCGCCCCGCTTCCCCTTGTTCCCCCCTCGTCCCGAAACATCATGGTCGTCGCCGCTCGCACCTCACGCGCGTCACCGCGCCTACCTACGCCCGCGGCCGCTCGCACCGTCTGCGCCTCCTGTCGCTATCGCCGGCCCCTGTTGCTGCCCCTGCACCGCTCCGCGCTGCTGTTGTTGCCGCACAAGCCTGCGGTGCCGCACCACAGCCGTCCGTTGCGGCTGCTCACTCGTTGCACGCTGCGCCAGCGCCCTCCTGCTGCCGACCGCGCTCGACGCTGCTCGCCGACTCAAGCACTCTAGCGCGCCTGACCACGCACCCCTCGGCCATCGGAATCAGCCGGTCGACGATCCCCGCTGTGGCCTTGTGCTCGGCGTGCGCCATGGGGATGGCCTCTGCTGGCCCTGTGCGCTGTCTAGGGGTAGTTTAATTAGTGTTTAGGATTAATTAGGGTTAACTGGATTAACCATAGACACTGGCGTGTCCGCCCCCTGTTAAATAACTAGTTTAAAATAATCCTAATGCAATATGTGACAATGACAGATGGGGTCCATTGCTAAGTTAAATGCTAAATCAGTGTTAAATTTACCAGTGAGAATGACATGCGGGTCCCACATATACTGTTCACCATTTGACCAGTCAACTGTTGACTGCTGGATCAACAATTGACCCGACCCCTGGTCAGTGCTGGGTACACTTTCAGGTGCATCTAGACTTTTCCTTTTACTTTATTTTCGAATTTAAATAAGTCGAGAAATTACTAAAAATCATTTAATCTTTGAAAACTTGTAGAAAAATAATCGTAGCTCGGATGAAAATGTTTTCTACATGAAAGTTGCTCAGAAAAATCCAACGAATCCAAATACGCGGTCCTTTCATCTGTCACGTGCTCCTAGCATGCTGAACATGGAATTGTCCCCTCTCTTTCGTTTGTCCGGAAAAAGCCAGGCGTCAGAAAAACCCCTCCGGATGTTTTCCCTCTCCGTCTGCAATGTGTAGTGCTGCGTTAGAGCACTCCTAGCATAGCTTACTGCCATGTCGTGCTTTTTGTTGCTTTTGTATGCTTGCTATTTATTGTTTCTTCCCCCTCTTCTCTCTAGTAGACCCCGAGACGATGCGGATGCCATTATGATTGACTACGTCGACGACGACACTTCTTCCTTTTCAGCAGAGCTTCCAGGCAAGCAAACCCCCATTGAGCATTCCGATATCGCCCATTTCTTTCCCTCTCATGCTTGCATTAGAACTGCTACTGCTTTCTGTATGATCCTACTCTGATGCATAGCCTGTTTTTGTTACCTGCTTATTGTTACCTTACCTGCTTATCCTAAACTGCTTAGTATAGGTTGGTTAGTGATCCATCATTGACCCCCACCTTGTCCCAGTTGCCCCGCTTTATGTTTGATGACTTGATCAACGTGATCGATGTTGATGACCCACAAATATAGGGGATCTATCGTAGTCCTTTCGATAAGTAAGAGTGTCGAACCCAATGAGGAGCAGAAGGAAATGATAAGCGGTTTTTAGCAAGGTATTCTCTGCAAGTACTGAAATAAGTGGTAACAGATAGTTTTGTGATAAGATAATTTGTAACGAGCAACAAGTAACAAAAGTAAATAAAGTGCAGCAAGGTGGCCCAATCCTTTTTGTAGCAAAGGACAAGCCTGGACAAACTCTTATATAAGGAAAAGCGCTCCCGAGGACACATGGAATATCGTCAAGCTAGTTTTCATCACGTTCATATGATTCGCGTTCGGTACTTTGATAATTTGACATGTGCGTGGACCGGTGCTTGGGTGCTGTTCTTACTTGAACAAGCATCCCACTTATGATTAACCTCTGTTGCAAGAATCCGCAACTACAACAAAAGTATTAAGGTAAACCTAACCATAGCATGAAACATATGGATCCAAATCAGCCCCTTATGAAGCAACGCATAAACTAGGGTTTAAGCTTCTGTCACTCTAGCAACCCATCATCTACTTATTACTTCCCAATGCCTTCCTCTAGGCCCAAATAATGGTGAAGTGTTATGTAGTCGACGTTCACATAACACCACTAGAGGCTAGACAACATACATCTCATCAAAATATCGAATTAATACCAAATTCACATGACTACTAATAGTAAGACTTCTCCCTTGTCCTCGGGAACAAACATAACTACTCACAAAGCATATTCATGTTCATAATCATAGGGGTAATAATATGCATAAAGGATCTGAACATATGATCTTCCACCAATTAAACCAACTAGCATCAATTACAAGGAGTAATTAACACTACTAGCAACCTACTAGCACCAATCCCGGACTTGGAGACAAGAATTGGATACAAGAGATGAACTAGGGTTTTGAGATGAGATGGTGCTGATGAAGATGTTGATGGAGATTGCCCTCTCCCGATGAGAGGAGCGTTGGTGATGACGACGGCGATGATTTCCCCCTCCGGGAGAGAAGTTTCCCCGACAGAACAGCTCTGCCGGAGCCCTAGATTGGTTCCACCAAGGTTCCGCCTCGTGGCGGCGGAGTTTCGTCCCAAAAGGTTGCTTCTGGTTTTTTTTCCTCGACGAAAGACTTCATATAGCAGAAGATGGTCATCGGAGAGCCACCAGGGGCCCACGAGGTAGGGGGCGCGCCCCCCACCCTCGTGGACAGGCTGTGGGGCCCCCTGGTCTTCATTTTTGCGAGGATTTTCCATTATTTATTATAAGGTATTCCGTGGAGTTTCAGGACTTTTGGAGTTGTGCAGAATAGGTCTCTAATATTTGCTCCTTTTCCAGCCCAGAATTCCAGCTACCGGCATTCTCCCTCCTTATGTAAACCTTGTAAAATAAGAGAGAATAGCCATAAGTATTGTGACATAATGTGAAATAACAGCCCATAATGCAATAAATATCGATATAAAAGCATGATGTAAAATGGACGTATCAACTCTCCCAAGCTTAGAACTCGCTTGTCCTCAAGCGAAAGCCGATAACAATAAATATGTCCCCATGTTTAGATGTAAAGGAGTCGATAAAAATAAAATACGGTCATGAAGACATCATGATTATTCTCATAACAGCAACATATATAGATATTGTCATATGATTACTTATGTTCAAGTGATGATCTATTCACAATGCAAAAGTATGAATCAGAAACCTTATTGAGAACCAACAAACTATAACCTCAATCATTGAAGCAATTGCAATTTATCATAACATCAGAAAGAGTCTATGTCAGAGCTAAAAAGCAAGTCCACATACTCAACTATCATCTAGTCCTTCATAGTTGCTAACACTCACGCAATACTTGTGGTTACGGAGTTTTAGTCGGACACAGAGAAAGATAGGGGCTTATAGTTTCGCCCCATAACCTTTTACCTCGAGGGTAATGTCAAAAATAATAACTCATGCCCCCCTACATCCAATTATATATATATATATATATCAGGTTCTTTCCAATTATATATATATATGTATATCAGGTTCTTTCCAACATGCTGGGCTTGCCAAAGGATAAAATGAAAAAGGAAAGGTGAAGATCACCATGACACTTGCATAAGGTAGAAGATAACAATAGAAGATAGGCCCTTCGCAGAGGGAAGTAGAGGTTGCCATGCGCTTTTATGGTTGGATGCACAAAATCTTAATGCGAAAGAATGTCACTTTATATTGCCCCTTGTGATATGAACCTTTATTATGCAGTCCGTCGCTTTTATTACTTCCACATCACAAGATTGTATAAAGCTTATTTCTCCCACACTAATCATACATATTTAGAGCATTTTTATTGCTTTCCACCGATGAAAACTTACTTGAAGTATCTTACTCAATCCATAGGTAGATATGGTGGACTCTCATGGCAAAGCTGGTTTAAGGGTATTTGGAAGCACAAGTAGTATCTCTACTTGGTGCTGAGAATTTGCCTAGCATGAGGGGGAAAGGCAAGCTCAACATGTTGGATGATCCATGACAACATACTTTATCTCAGATATAAGAAAACATAACCCATTACGTTGTCTTCCTTGTCCAACATCAACTCTTTAGCATGTCATATTTTGATGAGTGCTCCCAATCATAAAAGATGTCAATAATAGTATATTTATATGTGAAACCTCTCTTTCCTTATTACTTCCTATTAATTGCAACGATGACCAAAGCTATGTCTGCCAACTCCCAACAACTTTTAATCATCACACTCTTTCTATGTGAAGTCATTACTATCAATAAGATCAATATGAACTTTTGTTTCTTCTTATTCTTTTTCTCTTTTCTTTTATTCACCCAAGATCATAGCAAGAAAATCAAGCCCTTGACTCAACACTATCTTTATTATATAGCTCACGGACTCGATTACATAGAGAGATCATAAGGCAAACTCAAAAGTAGATCATGCCATAAACTTTATTCTACTAGATCAAAATACTACTAACATGATCGAACTAAGGAAAACGGTAAAGATAGGAGTTGTGATTGTGATACGATACCTGGGCACCTCCCCCAAGCTTGGCGGTTGCCAATGGGAGTGCCCATACCCATGTTATTATATCTCCTTGGTTGGTGAAGATGGAGGTGATGGATAGTCGCACATCGAGCGTAAGAGATCCTCTAGCTTGCGAATAATGCCCTTGAGTGTAAAGATATGCTCCTTCAACAAAATATTTTCACTTGTGAGATACTTGTTTTGAATACGAGTTAACTCAATAATTTGGAAAGCTTCGATCTCAGTTGGGGTAAGAAGGTTGTGATCAAGTTGAAGGATGTCTTCTGTTGCCGGAGCTTGGTTCTCTGTGTCCTTCTTGATCCCTTCATCCTTGTTGATCTCCATGGGTTATTCCCTCTTCAGCTCTATCTTCATTAGCCAGGCATCTTTATCCCCGTTGTTGGAGGAGGGGGACGACATGATGCCTGGCCTTGACAACCCTGACAGAGAACATCCCAGAAACAAGAACAGAGAATATTTGCTTGATACGGGAGTCAAAACCTTCGGGAGAATATATAGTGAATTTTTACCGACTAAAATACGTATCATGCAAGAAAACGGAGTCCGGAAGGCACACGAGGTGCTCATGAGGTAGGGGGCGCGCCCAGGGGGTAGGGCACGCCCTCCACCCTTGTGGGGCCCTCGTGTCCTTCCCGGACTGCTACTTAATTTTCTATTTTTCTAAATATTCCGAAACGAAGAAATATTGCCTTCAAATTGTTTTGGAGTCGGTTTACTTACCGTAAAACATACCTATTCCTTTTCGGAGTCTGAAACGTCTGGAAAGTGTCCCTTATGTATTCCTCCGGGGTTACGGTTTCAATAATATTGGTTTCAATATTTATGGGATTACTTGAGATATAATGTTTAATTCTCTGACCGTTTACCACCTTCGGGTTTGTGCCTTCGAAGTTGTTGATTTTTATGGCACCAGAACGATAGACCTCCTCAATAACATAGGGGCCTTCCCATTTAGAGAGAAGTTTTCCTGCAAAAAATCTTAAACGAGAGTTGTATAGCAATACATAATCACCTACATTAAACTCACACTTTTGTATCCTTTTGTCATGCCATCTTTTAACCTTTTCTTTAAACAACTTGGCATTTTCATAAGCTTGGGTTCTCCATTCATCAAGTGAGCTAATATCAAATAACCTCTTTTCACCGGCAAGTTTGAAATCATAGTTGAGCTCTTTAATAGCCCAATATGCCTTATGTTCTAGTTCGAGAGGTAAGTGACATGCTTTTCCATATACCATTTTATACGGAGACATACCCATAGGATTTTTATATGCAGTTCTATAGGCCCATAATGCATCATCAAGTTTCTTGGACCAATTCTTTCTAGACCTATTGACAGTCTTTTGCAAAATTAATTTGAGTTCTCTATTACTCAATTCTACTTGACCACTAGACCGTGGGTGATACGGAGATGCAATTCTATGATTGACGTCATATTTAGCAAGCATTTTACGGAAAGCACCATGAATAAAATGTGAACCACCATCAGTCATTAAATATCTAGGAACTCCAAACCTCGGAAAAATAACTTCTTTAAGCATTTTAATAGAAGTGTTATGATCAGCACTACTAGTTGGAATAGCTTCTACCCACTTAGTAACGTAATCAACAACAACTAAAATATGTGTATATCCATTAGAGGCAGGAAAAGGTCCCATATAATCAAATCCCCAAACATCAAATGGTTCAATAACAAGTGAATAATTCATAGGCATTTCTTGACGTCTACTAATATTACCAATTCTTTGACATTCATCACAAGATAGGACAAACTTATGGGCATCCTTGAAGAGAGTAGGCCAATAAAAAACGGATTGCAATACCTTATGTGCAGTTCTATCTCCCGCGTGGTGTCCTCCATAAGTTTCGGAGTGGCACTTGCGTAGGATCTGTTCCTGTTCATGCTCAGGTACACAACGTCTAATAACACCATCTACTCCTTCTTTATAAAGATGTGGGTCATCCCAAAAGTAATGTCTCAAATCATAGAAGAACTTTTTCTTTTGTTGGTATGTGAAACTAGGTGGTATAAATTTAGCAACTATGTAATTAGCATAATCAGCATACCAAGGAGTACTACGAGAAGTACTTGTGACATTTAATTGTTCATCAGGAAAGCTATCATCAATAGGTAGTGGGTCATCAAGAACATTCTCTAACCTAGATAAGTTGTCTGCAACGGGGTTCTCAGCTCCTCTTCTATCAACAATATGCAAATCAAATTCTTGTAGCAAGAGAACCCATCTAATAAGTCTAGGTTTAGCATCTTTCTTCTCCATAAGATATTTAATAGCAGCATGATCAGTGTGGATAGTTACTTTAGAATCAACAATATAAGGTCTGAACTTATCACAAGCAAATACAATTGCTAAAAGTTCTTTTTCAGTAGTGGCATAATTTCTTTGAGCATTGTCTAGGGTCTTACTAGCATAATGGATAACATTTAATTTCTTATCAACTCTTTGCCCTAAAACAGCACCTACAACATAATCGCTAGCATCACACATAATTTCAAAGGGTAAATTCCAATCAGGTGGCTGAACAATAGGTGCAGAGACTAATGCTTTATTAAGTATTTCAAATGCTTCTACACAATCATCATCAAAGACAAATGGTATATCTTTTTGTAATAAATTAGTCAGAGGACGATGGCAGCAACTATACGGACTGGGTCCGGAACTTGAGGATCATCCTCATAGCTGCCAAGAAAGATTATGTCCTAGAAGCACCGCTAGGTGACGCACCTGTCCCAGAGAACCAAGACGTTATGAACGCTTGGCAGTCACGTGCTGATGATTACTCCCTCGTTCAGTGCGGCATGCTTTACAGCTTAGAACTGGGGCTCCAAAAGCGTTTTGAGAGACACGGAGCATATGAGATGTTCGAAGAGCTGAAAATGGTTTTTCAAGCTCATGCCTGGGTTGAGAGATATGAAGTCTCCGACAAGTTCTTCAGCTGTAAGGTGGAGGAAAATAGTTCTGTCAGTGAGCACATACTCAAAATGTCTGGGTTGCATAACCGCTTGACTCAGCTGGGAGTTAATCTCCCGGATGACGCGGTCATTGACAGAATCCTTCAGTCGCTTCCACCGAGCTACAAGAGCTTTGTGATGAACTTCAATATGCAGGGGATGGAAAAGACCATTCCTGAGGTGTATTCAATGCTGAAATCAGCAGAGGTGGAAATCAAAAAGGAACATCAAGTGTTGATGGTGAATAAAACCACTAAGTTCAAGAAAGGCAAGGGTAAAAAGAACTTCAAGAAGGACGACAAGGGAGTTGCCGCACGGTAAGCAAGCTACCGGGGAGAAGCCAAAGAATGGACCCAAGCCCGAGACTGAGTGTTTTTATTGCAAGGGA
>NC_053025.1:28885027-28896862 GCF_003073215.2 Triticum urartu
TTCGGAAAAGAAGGGGTGTGCCTATTCCGCTGGTGACCTCTGTCCAACCAGAGGCACCGGATTAATCTGCTGGAAGCGCTACGAGGCGCCTTCCATTGTGGATGAACACAATATCCTTATGGGTACAGTGATTGAGAGGGTTCAGTCCGTCAAAAGCGGACTAACCGAAGCCTGCAGCAGCCTGCTAATAGGTTTTGAGGTAAGCGACGCAAAAAAGAAAATCCCAATATAGACAGTAGCCCCTGAGACACTGTCCAGTGTTCGGAAAGAAGAGCCAGACAGAGGATCAATTTATTTTTGTAGGAAACTAACGAAATATGTCTTATATGAATAAGCAGATGTCATTGCTGGCCGCGACCTCACACACTGCCAAAGTCTCCGGACTAAAGCAGAGACTAGAGCGGGCCGAGGAGGAACTCGGCCAAGCGAGGAAGCAGCTAGAAGACAAGCAAGGTATGTAATGACTTGCTGTATATTCGGAAAGAATAAATAATGCGTATTGACCGTAGTGCCATGATTTTTGTAGCAGTGGCGACCGAGGTCGAGGTGCTTAAACAGGCCCTGGCCGAGGCCAAGGAGAAAGCTACCAAGGAAAAAGCCGCTCGTGAGAAGCACGAGGCCAGGCTTGATGAGGTCCAACAAGAGCTCCAGGATGCAGTGAAGAAATGCAAATCCTT
Organism: Triticum urartu; assembly: GCF_003073215.2. NCBI lineage: Eukaryota > Viridiplantae > Streptophyta > Magnoliopsida > Poales > Poaceae > Triticum > Triticum urartu. Next base: position 28,885,705 of record NC_053025.1, read on the forward strand.
GGAGCGCGATGTTTTGGCTCGAGAGACCGAACTTGCTAAGGCCCGCCAAAGCACGGAAGAGGCCCGGGTTGAGGCCCAGGGCGCCCTCTAGGAGATCCAGGAGGCCAATAAAATTGCAGCGGGTAAGGCGTTTAGTATGCAAAGCAAGTATGTGAAGAAGAAGTATTTCTTACTAACCCGGATTCAGAGTTCTCCAGGGGTGTTTGCAGATCTGCCGTGCAGTGTGTCTGACGCTGCGAAGTTCTTCTGAGCCGAAGAAGGGAGCTCAACGGAGAATCTGTTCTGGTCGCAATATCTTGTGCCAGAACATCCAGTGCCCTTTAGCGATCAGCTAAAACAGCTGGTCGAGCTACATAGGGCGGCTGAACTGGCCATGAAGGATTTAATAATCCGGTTGTGGCCTGCCGAAGCTATGCCCGATAGCTACTTCGGGCTCGTGAAGCGGCTGGTGAATGCCTGCCCTCAGCTGGACATCGTCAAGCGGTCGGTCTGCATCGAGGGCGCCCGCATGGCCTTCGCCTGCGTCAAGGTGTGGTGGGCGAAGATGGATGTCATCAAGCTTACGACCGAGGGACTGCCAGAGGGCAAGGAGCACCGCATGCCCGAGCGGTATTTTGAAGACGTCCTGGAGGGGTCTCGTATTGTGGCAACGTAGTGTGCGCAAGACATTGTTTTCGAATGAATACATTCATGTTGTCTCTGCCTTGTATGATGAAACAAAGTCGTTATGCAATATAATTTTTGTTATTTAAAAAATTTCACCTCCTGTGCGGCCGTGTTGTGTGAAATCTGAGATTTGGCCAGTCGTCGGCTTCTGCCCCCACGTAGGTAGTACGGGGGTGTTCGGGATGTAATCTAAACACTATCGATCCAATTGTTTGTTCCTTGAAGGAGGTGTTTAGCACGACGAACCAGGCAATCAGACTATGCGGCTTTAGCACCCTCACTTAGCCATAGGAGTTTGACAATAAAAGATTGGCACAACTCCTAGTATCCGAACTAGGATGCTGTAAACACCTGATCGGGTAAGTACCGATCCCTCACGTAATGCGGAAAAAATATCTAAGGATTTGAGACCTCCGAAGAGCTGAGCGGCTCTCGCCGCATCATGACATTCAGTTTTCGGCTTTCTCTACTGAGGTGCTCATTCAGGTAAACCATGGCACAATCGCAGTAGTTCTCCCTTTACTACCCTAGACGATACAGCGGAACGTAAGGTAGCAAGCACAGGAGCTGGGCAACCCAACTATTGACCAAAGACATGATTCGGAGCCAATGCATATAATGCTAAATTCGGGGTGCCTAACTATATTGTAAAAAGTGAACGGATCCCTTCGAAGGGAGGCCGTGCTGCTACAGCAACTTCCGGAGATCCAGAAGCGCCTGATATATTGACGAACATACTATGACAGGTGTCTGTCTCCGAGGACCATCGTACCTTGATGGGTACGGTGGTTGAAAAGGTCCTGTCCGCAAAAGGCAGAATGAATGAGGCTTTCACGAGCCTGCTAAGAGGCTTCGAGGTTTGTGTTGTAATGCTTTCGATTGTGTTTTATTCACAAAGTACTCATGTGTATAGATAGTAGCCCCTGAGACTCTGATTGGCTTTCCAAGGGAGGCGATCAGAGGATCAAAAAGATATGTCCAGGACATAATCTGACTACTTGGAACATAGGCTGTTACCTCCCCAGCTACTGCCCGATCCACAGAGATTGCAGATCTGCAGCGGAAGATTGATGAGGCGGATGACGACATCACGCTTATCAATAGGCGGCTTGACGAGGCGCAAGGTATGTTTTTGGGGCAGTCATATGTATGTATGGTAATATATGCATGAAGCTAGAATTGTATACTGAGACGCGCATAACTGCAGATGGTGCTGCCGTGGTGGAGCCCTTCGGGCTGAACTTGCTCTAGCCAAGGAGCAAGCCCGGATGAGCAATTTGGCTGCCAATAAGGCAGCTGATGAATTAAAAACCGAACAGGCTGCTCGGCGCCAGTGTGAAGAGAGAATTTCTGTCATGGCGCGCGAGCTAGAGGAAATCACTGTCCAATGTGAATTCCTCGAGAAGGATAATAAAGCCAAAGCGGCCAATCTCGACAAGTCCTTACAAGAGGCGAGAGAAGCACGGTCCGAGTCTAGAGCGGCTCGGGAGGAGATCCCGCAAGCTGGGGAGATAGCAGCTAGTAAGCCCTTCTTGTTACAGACTAAATTCGGCGATCTGAAGTATTCCCCGCTTAATCAGATGTGGAGCTCGCCAGACACATTCTTGGACCTGCCGAAGAGTGCCTCCGATGCGGCGCGATTTTACCAAGTGCAGGAAGGGTGTGCCACGGAGAAGCTTTTTTGGTCACAGTTCAGCGCGCCAAAGCGTCCGCTGTTACTGAATGAACAAATGGCCGAGTGGGCCGAGCTCCACAGGATATCTGGTTCTGCCATGAAGGACATCATAGTCCGGCTGTGGCCTACTGAGCCCATTCCGAATAGTTACTTAGGTTTGGTGCAACGGCTTGTGGATGCGGTGTAGCGTATCGACGCCGTTAAGCATTCAACGTGCATTGAAGGTGCATGGATGGCATTTGCCCGTGTCAAAACATACTGGGCGAAGATGAAGGCCACCGACATTGCAGCGAGGAGTCCCCTCAAGGGTAAGGACCATCATGCACCCGAACACTATTTCAAGGACGTCTTAGAGGGTGCCCGCTTGATAGAGGGTCAGTGCTCGAAAGATATGATATTTGAATGAAATGTATAGAAATTGTAAAATACAATATTATGATTTTTGCTTAAAAGCTTTTGGTTCCTCCTGTGCGGCCATTTTTGTATAATCTGAAAGTTTTCCAGTCGCCGGCTTCATCCCCCTCGTAGAAAATACGGGGGTGTTCAGAAAAGCACTTGATCACTCCTAACCCAACGTCTTGGTCCATGAAGGAGGTGTCAATGCGGTGAACGAGGCAATCGGACTATAGGGCGTTAACACTTTCACTTAGCCATAGGAGTTTTATGGTGGGTCTACGATATAAACCCTAGTATATATGCGGTTATCCCAATGTGGTGCGTTTACATGTATGACCTGAAGAAAGGTCCTTCGTGTAATACGGGGGGAATCGCGAAAGATTCTGATAAGTCATCGAGTGATTGACCAGCTCTTGCCGCATCATGACAGTCAGTTTTCGGCTTTCTCTACTGAGGTGTTTGACCAGATGAACCGGAAACACAATGGCACAATGGCAGAAGTTCTCCCTTTCCTCCCTTAGCCGATAGAGCGAACGTAAAGGAGGGGAAAAGGGTTATAAACCCAAACAAGTAATAGGGAATTCACAAAAAAAAAAACAGTTTTTCGAAATAAAAAGGTAAAGAGTGTCGGGAAAAACCCAAAACGGAGGAAAAAGGCAAAGTTAGGAAGAAAATTATTCCTCTTTTTTCAAAGTTATAATCCGGACCCACCGAACAAAACTTCTACGCACGGGGCTTGACGTTCGCCTTGGTACCTTAGAACAAAAAGTATGAAAGCTAGAAGTACTTTGTAGGTGTTTTTGGATAGGTTTGCAAGAAGATAAAGAGGACATAAATAAAAAAATAGGGGCTTTTTAGATAAAATACACAATAAAGTAAATAAGCGAGTGTGGAAAAGTGGTGGTAGGAGTTGCGAAATTGTCCCTAAGCAATTGACTACTTTACTAGACCAGTAGGAAGTTTTATGTGGGAGAGGCCACTGCTAGCATGTCATCCCTGACTTGGAATTCTATGCAATTATGATTGGAACTATTAGCAAGCAGTTCCGCAACTACCTTAACCTTCATTAAGGTAAAACCCAACCGTAAGGCAATTTAAGAACTTATTAATTGGCCCCCCCCTTCCAATTTCCCGTATTTGCATTTTTCAATTTTCTATGCTTTTAGGTTTGGGAAAGCTTTCTGTTCCACTCTTTGCCCTCCAAATTAACATTAGGTTTTCCTATTCAAACATATAAACTAAAAACCCTATGGTGTGGATCCAACGCGCGCGGCTTTTTCATATGAATGGGGCCCAACCAAAACAAAAAAGGCAAAACATAAACCACAAGCAAAAATTTTTAATCAATCGTAGGCCAATTCATCAAAACCCACTGAGGGGAGGTCCTGGATTTTAGGGGGGTGTTGGGTAGCCGGGGGGGGGACTAATACCTTCAGCCGGGGACTCCTGGGACTATTTGAAGATTTACAAAGATTTGGAAGGGACTTTCGTCCCGGTCCGGATGGGAACTTTTTTTCCTTGGTCGTGGGGGAAGGGCAGGGCTTGGCGGATGCGATATTCCAAAGTTATCCTCCTACCATTTAAAACCGGGACCTCTTAGTTAACCTACCTATTCCGGTGTCTATATAAACCGGAGGGTTGTAGTCGTAGATCAATCCATATACAACAACAAATCATACCATAGGCTAGCTTCTAGGGTTTAGCCTCCTTGATCTCGTGGTAGATCTACTCTTGTACTACCCATATCATCAATATTAATCAAGCAGGAGTAGGGTATTACCTCCATCTAGAGGGCCCGAACCTGGGTAAAAAAACATCTTGTCCCTTGTCTCATGTTACCATCCGGCCTTGACGCACAGTTCGGGACCCCCTACCCGAGATTCCGTCCGGTTTTGGACACCGACACCTATCTGTGCTTTTTTCATTGAAGAGTTTCCTTTCTGTTTGTTGTCGCCCTTTTAGGGCCCCTGGATGGGCTTCCTTTGATTTCATTCAAACGCATTACGGTCCAGGGGTTGGAGACTTTGCTGCTCGGGACAGGGATCTTCGGCTCTTGGCGGGCCAAATTCGGCTTGGGCCAACCTTGAGGCAGATCGAAAAAGCCCTTACGGCCCCTGGGCCATTTTCAGGTCAGGTTTGGAGCCTAAAACTACACGGCTTCGACAATCCGCGGGACCTTGGATCTCAATCGGGATTCGGAGCCATAGCCAAGCGCGCCGCGCTGTCTCGATGGGGCATGATGTATAAGCTCTGCCGCCGAACAAGCGCTTGGAGGCCCGCACACGCGCACACGGTTCGGCCATTGATTCGGAGCCTACTGCGCCAATCGAGGATCAGCGGCTGGAACCGCTTGGCCTCAAAGGGGCTATGATTCTTCAGAAAGCGATCGGGAGGCCGAAACTCCAGGGCCCCGCAACTTATGCACGAACCGTTGACTCCGAGGATCCGCGGACTTTCCTCCCAGACTCCGGACCCCCCGCGCCCCCTGCCAATCGAATTTTCCGATTGGGCCGCCATTAATTGGGAGTTTCCACCAACAACAGACAATTCTTCAGGGCATTTTTCGCCTTTTGGCCCAAAAACATCCTGGAATTCTCTTAAGTCTCTCTCTTTATCAGGAGAGCCTTGGCTGGGAACTACGGTCAGCGAGGGTGGGATACGGACGATAGGGAAATTCCAAAAGGCCCACCCACCACCCACTTTGTAGCCACTGTCGACGATCTAACCGACATGCTTGACTTCAGCTCCGAAGACATCGACGGCATGGACGACGATGTAGGAGACGAACAGGAACCAGCACCTGTAGGGCGCTGGAAGGCCACCTCGTCATATGACATATATATGGTGGATACTCCAAAAGATGGAGATGGCGATGGAACAGGGGGATGACGCCCCCAAGAAACAGCCAAAGCCGCGCGTCAGCGGCGCCGCTCTAAATCCCGCCAAAGCAAAAACGGTGATTCCGGCACGGGAGATAATACTACCCCGGATAGCGCCGAAGAACACCCACCTCAGCAAGATTCGGCACAGGAAGATGGAGAAGCCAGCCCTCATGAGAGGGCGGCAGACCGAGAGGTCGAGGATGATAACTATACGCCTCCCTCCGAAGACGAGGCAAGCCTCGATGACGACGAATTCGTCATACCATCAGACCCCGCCGAACAAGAGCGTTTTAAACGCAGGCTTTTAGCCACGGCAAGCAGCCTCAAGAAAAAGCAGCAACAGCTTAGAGCTGGACCAAGATTTGCTAGCTGACAGATGGACTGAAGTCCTTGCGGCCGAAGAGTATGAACTCGAACGCCCCTCCAAACCCAAAGCGCAGGCCGCTACCCCGGATCAGAGGAGGAAGGCACCTACATCACCAGCGCATGACATGGCAGACCGGCCAACCTCGCGGCGCGACAGAGAGGCCTCTCGGCCCTCCACCCAAGCCATGCCCCGGACCGCCGCAAACCTAAGGCACGGGAAAATGCGCCAGACCTGCGAGACATACTGGAGGATAAGGCAAGACAAAACAAGGATCGATCTACAGATCACCGCAGGCGCCCTACGGGCATTGTGGACAATGATTTCACTCCGGATACAACAAATCCGGTCGGGGCCGAACACAACAGAACATAGCTCTTCCGAGCTGCGTCGTGATATAGCCCAGTACAGAGGCGCCGCACACCCGCTATGCTTCACGAATGAAGTAATGGATCATAAAATCCCAGAGGGTTTCAAACCCGTAAACATCGAATCATACGATGGCACAACAGACCAGCGGTATGGATCGAGGATTATCTCCTTCACATCCACATGGCACGCGGCGATGATCTACACGCCATCAAATACCTCCCGCTCAAACTTAAAGGACCGGCCCGGCATTGGCTTAACAGCTTGCCAGCAGACTCAATCGGTTCTTGGGAGGACCTGGAAGCCGCATTCCTCGACAACTTCCAGGGCACTTACGTGCGACCGCCGGATACGCCGACGACTTAAGCCACATAATTCAGCAGCCAGAGGAAATCGGCCAGGACAATTCTGGACACTGTTCCTAACAAAGAAAAAACCAGATAGTCGACTGTCCGGACGCAGAGGCCCTAGCAGCCTTCAAGCATAACATCCGCGACGAGTGGCTTGCCCGGCACCTGGGACAGGAAAAGCCGAAATCCATGGCAGCCCTCACGACACTCATGACCCGCTTTTGCGCGGGAGAAGACAGCTGGCTAGCTCGCAGTAACAACTTATCAAAGAAACCTGGTAATTCGGATACCAAGGACAAAAGTGGCAGGACACGTCGGAATAAGCAAAAACGCCGCGTTAACAGCGACAGCAATGAAGACACGGCAGTCAATGCCGGATTCAAAGGCTATAAATCCGGTCAGCGGAAAAAGCCATTCAAAAAGAATACTCAGGGCCCGTCCAGTTTGGACCGAATACTCGATCGCTTGTGCCAGATACATGGCACCCGAAAGGCCAGCCAATCACACTAACAGGGATTGTTGGGTGTTCAAGCAGGCAGGCAAGTTAAGGGCCGAAAACAGAGACAAGGGGCTGCACAGCGACGACGAGGAGCCCAAGCCGCCGAACAACAATGGACAGAAGGGCTTTCCCCCACAAGTGCGGACGGTGAACATGATATACGCAACCCACATTCCCAAGCGGGAGCGGAAGCGTGCGCTACGGGACGTATACGCGATAGAGCCAGTCGCCCCAAAGTTCAACCCATGGTCCTCCTGCCCGATCACTTTTGATCGAAGGGACCATCCCACTAGCATCCGTCATGGCGGCTTCGCCGCATTGGTTCTCGACCCAATCATGATGGATTTCATCTCACAAGAGTCCTCATGGACGGCGGCAGTAGCCTGAACCTGCTTTATCAGGATACAGTGCGGAAAATGGGCATAGATCCCTCAAGGATTAAGCCCACAAGAACGACCTTTAAAGGTGTATACCAGGTGTAGAAGCCAACTGTACAGGCTCAGTAACACTTGACGTGGTCTTCGGATCCCCGGACAATTTCCGAAGCGAAGAGTTAATCTTCGATATAGTCCCGTTTCGCAGTGGCTATCACGCCCTGCTCGGACGAACCGCATTCGCAAAGTTCAATGCGGTGCCGCACTACGCATATCTCAAGCTCAAGATGCCAGGCCCTCGAGGAGTAATTACGGTCAACGGAAACACCGAACGCTCCCTCCGTACGGAGGAGCATACGGCGGCTCTCGCAAGCGGAGGTACAAAGTAGCCTTCTCAGGCAATTCTCCAGTCGGCCATTAAAAAGCCAGACACTGCCAAGCGCGCCCGGAGTAACCCACAGCAGGACCGCCTGGCACACTTTGAGCAAGCGTAGCAATGCGGCCCCAACCCCAGCTTTCGCGACATAGCGAAACCAGTACCTCGCGTACATAACTACGCCCTTGAAATACCATGGGCATAGGGGAAGGGGCGCAATAACGGCACGCCCAAAATACGGCTTAATACGTACTAGGGGCTGCCGGATTCTTTTTTTTAAATTTTTTTTACTTTCAGGACTCCATACTTCGGACGACCTGTTCGGCAATTTGACTGCGCACAAACGATGCAAGATCCAGGGAGGCGGACAAGCCATGCCGCATTATGGAACTCCCAGGTGGTCTCTGTTACGAGCGGTATACCTGTTTTAAATACAATTCCGCGGCCTGCCCCTGGTCAGGACATACTGAATAGTCCAATATCTTTTGCTTACCGCACTATTTGTATCGTTCGGCTTTGATAAATAGCCTCTCTATAAACAATGCTTAGCTTTTTGTCTATTTTTTGCATTATCCTCTTTTCACATATATGTTTATTAAATGACATGATTGCACCCGTACACCATGGTACGGCAAACACGCCAGGGGCTTCAGTACCCCTCATTATGGTGTGAGAAGTCCGTACACTTTCACAAGTGCGGCACCCCGAACTTATAGCACTATATGCATCGGCTCCGAATCATGATTTGGGTCAATAGTTGGGTTTGCCCGGCTCCTATGTTTTGGTGCCTTACGTTCCGCTCTATCGGCTAAGGTAGCACTAGGAGAACCACTGCGATTGTGCCCCGGTTCAGCTGGGTTAAGCACCTCAGTGGAGAAAGCTAAAACTGACTGTCATGATGAGGCGAGAGACCGGTCGCTGTTCGAGAGGTTTTTCGAGTCCCTAAAGACTTATGCCGCTTCGAGCGAGGAGCTGGCTTTGTCCGGCCAAGGCGTGGATAGCGCCCCGAACTCGGTCTTCCGAACTAGGGGCTTCGCCGAAATTTAAAATTATAGAGTTCTATGGCTAAGTGAGAGTGTTCAAGCATTATAGTCCGATTGCCTGGTTCGTTGTGCTGAGCGCCTCCCTCGAAGGACCCAACTATGGGAAAAAGAGCGCTCAGGTTTATCCCGAACACCCCAGCACTAGTGGCATGGGGGCAGAAGCCGACGACTGGCCATCTCACATTTTTTTGATAAACGGCCGCACAGAAAGTAATATTTTAAATTCAATAAGCATTGCTTAGTGCATATGAACAAGTTTTCAGCGCACAGGATAAACACGAGCGAGTTCATTCAAAAATCACATCCTTGGTACATTCATCCGCCACAAGGCGGGCACCCCGCAAAGAACATTCCTTATAAGTAGTTCTCGGGCTTGCGATGCCTCCTTCCCGGCGGCGGCCCGTCCCTCACAAGCCTTTCACCGTCCAGCTTACCCCAGTGCACCCTTGCACGGGCAAGGGCCCTACGGGCACCTTCGATGCAGACGGAGCGCTGATGACCTCGAGCCTTGGACAGCCTCCACCAGCCGCCGCACCAGCCCGAAGTAGCTCCCAGGTAGGGCCTCTCCGGGCCACAGCCGAACTATGAAGCCCTTCATGGCCTGTTCGGCCGCCTTGTGGAGCTCGACCAGCTGTTTCAGCTGGTCGCTCAAGGGCACAGGGTGTCCGGCCTCAGCATACTGAGACCAGAACACCTTCTCCGTCGAGCTGCCCTCTTCGGCTCGGTAGAATACGGCGGCGTCGGATACGCTGCGGGGAAGATCTGCGAATGCCCCTGGAGAGCTCCGGATTCGGGTAAGTAACAAGTACTTTACTTTTATACTTCTGCTTTGCATAAAGAATGCCTTACCCGCTGCTATCTTCTTCATCTCCTCCAACTCTTGGAGGGCCTTTTGGGCTTCGGCCTTGGCAGACTTGGCAGTCTCAAGGGCCGCCGCGAGCTCGGACGCTTGTGTCTTTGACTCAAGCTCCAAACTCTCATGTTTTTTCATGAGAGCCTAAAGCTCTTGCTGCACCTCGCCGACCCGGGCCTCAAGTTTCTCTCGCTCGGTGCGCTCCGCGGCCGCTTTCTTTTTGGCCTCGGACAGCGCCTGCTTGAGGGTCGCCACCTCAGTCGTGGCCCCTACAATAAGCAGTACAATCCTGTTATTTTTTGCAATCACGTCTTTTTATAGGCACTTTTTCTGTAAGGTATTTCTTACCTTCTTTCTCCTCGAGCTGCCGCTTGGCAAGGCCGAGCTCTTGCTCGGTCCGCTCGAGTCCCTGTTTCAGGGCACCCACCTCCGCAGTCAGTGCGGCGGTGGCTAGCAGCGAAGCCTGCATACGCATATTGACTCTTTGTTGTTAGACTCCTGCGAAATTTAATAGATCCTCTATTCGGCTTTTCTTTCCGAACGCCAAACAGAGCATCAGGGGCTACTGTCTATGCGGTTATATTTTACATATTTTTACTTACCTCGAAGCCTGTTAGAAGGCTAGCGCAAGCTTCACTCAGTCCGCTCTTGGCGGACTGAACCTTCTGGATCACCGTACTCATAATAGTACGGTGCTCCTCGTCGATGGAGGCGCCGTCAAGCACCTCCAGCAGATTGTCCGGCACCTCCGGTTGGACGGAGGCCGCCGGCTCAGAAGGCTTGCTCCTCTTGGAAGGAGTTCGCCTACCGCGGTCCGGAACTGTTGAAGATTCCGGCGCGGTGTCCGGCACAAAGCCGGACTTGGAGCCCTGGGGGGTCTTGTCCCCTTTACTCCTGGGGTCCGGGAGGTCGCCTTGCGGCTCCTCCAGGACCACCTCCTCCTGCCCCGGAGCTCGTTGCGACGCCACTTCGGCGTCGTCCGCAGTGCGGGGGGAAGACAGCGGGCGGAACTGAGTGCACGTCCGAAGAATCCAGGGAGCCGCTCGATGACTCGTTGAGTTCTGCCCGGGGCAGGCTGCATACTTATGTTCGACATTAGGGAAAGCTGTGCGACAAAGGAACGTCATGAGTTACTCTGATATCCGAATACTTATGATCTCGCCGGACGCTTGGCCCTATCTGGCCACTCCTCTTCGTCCTCTTCGGCGTCGAGGGAGTAGTTCGGCGGAGGGGTCTTCCTCTTCCTGGACCTTTCGGCCTCCCCTGTTGGGGCGGCCTTCCTTTTCTTCCCTCCCCCCGCTGGAGGGGGAG